>NC_087217.1:59714139-59721639 GCF_015104395.2 Macrobrachium nipponense | reverse complement strand
AGAACGAAGTGATCGAAATATATAGTTGCAACGTTAAAATGGTGTTTTATGGGCCTTTTATCTTTTATATATATATATATAGATATATATATATATATATATATATATATATATATATATATATATATATATATATATATATATATATAATATATATATATATATTATGTGTGTGTGTGTGTGTGTGTGTGTGTGTTTTATAGCCATCTTTTATTACAGATAGAGGTTAAAAGTATTTGAGAAGGTTATCGTCGTGTTCACCTTTCAACTACGAGACTGGATCCTGAAGTTGGAGGCCGAAATAATGAGACAAATTTCATTGCTGAATGAGCACCACGAAAGCAGCCCACTCATGTTAGACGTGAAATCATTTTGACAAAATAACAAGCAAAGAAAATCACTTACAAGGGAATTACGTACGACTGCTCGGCAACCTTAGGTGGCTGATAACGATCAAATCCTGCGATTGTAATCTGCGCGACTTCGAAATAGGTGCGTATGTCCCATTTCAAAATTGATGCCCTTGCGCAGTTCAACGACGGGGACCCTTTTTTCGAATGAAAGTCGCCAGTCCTTGAAGCCAGAGAAAATGGAATGAAATAAGAAAGGTGAATAAAAATAAACAAAGGAATAAGTATGGAAAACTAAATAAAACGGATACGCTCCTTGTTCTTACTTTATCAAAGTTCCAAAACTAAAAAAAAAAGAAAAAAAGAAAGGAAAATCAAAAGAAAAAAAAGGAATAAGAATGGAAATCTAAATAAAACGGATACGCTTCTTGTTCTTACTTTTCCAGAGTTGTAAAACTAAAAAGTAAATAGATAAATAAATAAAAATTCACCTCGTCAACCCAAGCCACCTCGCCATGACGCTTTTCTTCTATGACGTCATCCGTAAACACCGCACGATAAAGTAATTGTGAAACGGGCGAGTCATCACCGCGACCATGATCCCTATATATCTTAATTAAAATTATCATTTTTCTTATCTCTCATTTTCGTTTTTTCTCCTTTTTTCATTTTAACGTTCTGTTTCTTCTGGGAATGCTTTGTTTCGTTCTGTCAGCCGTCCACTCCCCCCATTTTTTTTTTTTTTTTTATCTGTCTCCCCTTGCCAAAAACCACTCCGCCCACTGCTTTATCTGATGCAGGAGTTTCAAGGTTGGTTAACCACTGGTTCAGGAGGGAAGGCTCTCTTCGGGCTTCCGTTGTTGGGTACACATACACACACACACACACATATATATAAGAATTATATATATATTTATATATATATATATATATATATATACATATATATATTATTATATATAGATATATATACCATATATATATATACATATATATATATATATATATATATATATATATATATATACATATATCTATATATGATATATATATAGATATATAATATATATATATATATATATTATATATATATATATATATATATATATTATCAATAAGGAAAGAGCAACTCACTTTACTCAGTTCTCTCATTTCTGGTCATACCTTCTAAGATATTCATTAAATCATATAATTTTTCTCTCCATCATTCTTAAGACTTCGCCTCTCTCAGTAAATTCGTTCTAACTTTCGCCTCAGATGAGTTTATTTTTGCTGTCATTGTCGGTGTTATATTTACATTTGCCATATCTGTAGTGGCCTCCTTTATATCCTCACAATCTATATAGTAGTATCAGCATGAAATCACTCTTCCCTCAATCATTATCTTTTCGTTTCCAGCCCTATTCCCTACGTTCGGTAACAGCCTTGCTTAATATTCTGCTCAATTTAGAGATGCATTGTGTTTGTGAAAGAAGGAACGAAACTAGATTCGTTGTAATCCTTCTAATATTTAATTTTCTTCTTAATATATGATGATGAAGCAAACTGAACTTCAGAGACCAACTGATATATCGGTGCCAACAGTTGATAGTAGCCCACTGGAATAGTTCACATTAGTGGCCAGACTACATTTGTATCTTTGAGGTTCAGTCTGCCATTTTCTGGTATTAGGTACTACCTCTCTGAGCAGCTCCTTCTGGGACTTAAAAGAAATATCCTCTTTTATATAAAGCGCGCATAAGTTCTGAAACTTTTAATTCTAGTCGCAAACTAAGTTGAGCTTATTGTTTTGTTATAATTAGCTTATTTATTATTCTACTGCCTTGAGAGTTTAATCTTGATGAACGTAAAAATGATCACAATCCTTTTTTGGTTTACCCATTATACGTTATTATTTATATTACCATATTTCTGCTACAGCAATGATATATTTTATCACATTTCTGTGCTTACCAATATCAGATATATCGAATTGCAATATCTCCCCTTGCACACCATATATAAGTACTTTCAAATTGAATATTGCCAGTTATTATGTAAAATATTTCTATAACAGTATGAGTGGTCCTACATTCCCTTACATTCCTTAGGGCGGACTGTTATGTATACATTTAACACTGGAATGTGTGTAATGACCATTTTCACCAGGACAATCTATTTTGGCTTTTGACTACCAGATACGAAATCGATATTTTTTCTCTTTAGATGGAGTACTGTTCTCGATTTTGAGGCTTCTCACCTAACAATGAGCCAACTCTGACATCAGGTGAGGCCACCCATCACCTCCGTCAGAAGTTGATGCTGGGCGGTTGAAGCGCGGCTTAAGAGACGTTTCGTTTGATCAGTCATTCACATCACTTACTTCCAGGCTGCGGAACTTTCTTCCTTCCTCTGAACTCCCTGAATCATTCCAACGGGATCTTGAGTTTCAAGTCAGAGGACCCTGTGGGCTTGTTCCATATGAACTGGGCTTCATCTTCTGAATAATAATAATAATAATAATAATAATAATAATAATAATAATAATAATAATAATAATAATAATAATAATAATAATAATAATAATAATAATAATAATAATAATAATAATAATAATAATAAAGATAATAATGATAATAATAATAATAATTATTATTATTATTATTATTATTATTATTATTATTATTATTATTATTATTTATTATGATTGATTGATTGATTGATTTGTTAGTTCTTACTGGCGTCGCAACGACGAGGTTAATGACGCCGTATTGACAATTAAAAGCCACAGTAGTGTTAAAAATATATTTTTGTACAATACTAAAAATTACTAGGAGAGACTTTCGGATACTGCTCCGTATCCGTATCCCTAAAGATGGATACGGAGAAGTATCCGAAAATCTCTCCCAGTAATTTTTAACATTGCACAAAAATATATTTTTAACACTATAGTTGCTTTTAATTGTCAGTATTATAGCTTCGTTACGGAGGTTCCTTAGTTCATTATTATTAGTATTATTATTATTATTATTATTATTATTATTATTATTATTATTATTATTATTTTATTATTATATTATTATTATTTTATTATTATTATTAGAGTGGCGAGTTACCCATTAACGAAGAAGACAATTCCATTGCATGTGTATGACGTTTTCATTCCGGAACCGAATAATACGCTTTCGACAGCGATTCCCTTGTAAAACTTTAGGGCAGTGATATATCCGGTTACCACTGGACGTTAAATCTTCTAGTTAAACAACGCTGGTTCTGGTCTGCGAGTTCCTTCAATATCAGTAGAGCTAGGGAGTCCAGTTTCTTCCTACGTACGCTTACTGAAACTCATATATATATATATATATATATATATATATATATATATATATATATATATATATATATATATATATATATATATATGTGTGTGTGTGTGTGTGTGTGTGTGTGTGTATCTATGTATACACACACACACACACACACACACACACACACATATATATATATATATATATATATATATATATATATATATATATATATATATATATATATATATATATCAGAAGGCGGAGAGAAAAGGATTTATTGCCGACGTTTCACATCGCTTCGATGCATCTTCAAGGCTGGGAATTGATAAGAATGCACACATATAAAACTTGTCACTAATAAAGCACGGTACTGGATTTAAAATTGAACACTAAAACACTAAAACATTTAAAATGTAAAAATTGCTGTACAATAAAACACTAGGTTTTATTGTACCCACCAGAGTAAAAGTTGGAGAGTGACTGAAGGACAGAGCTAAAAAAAACAGAACTATACAAGAGACATGAGACTGCGAACTGAAGTAAACAAACAAGTAGTTAGGCTATGAACAACTGAGCTGACGAGCGTATATAAATCTTATATACGCTGAAACATGCCTTTGCCTCTCCGCCTTATGATATTTGTAGGGCTTCAGGCCCCCTTACTAGTCTTGTATATATTTATATATATATATAATATATATATATATATAGATATATATATATATATATATATATATGTATGTATATATATATATTCAGGACTCAGAGACAAAGTAATTATGCAACATGAACCGCTGTTACAATGGCAATAAGTTCAATATTGACAACGGAAAAACCATTAAGAACAGCTGCAACAGGGAAAAAAACTCTAAGGCATTCATAGGAATTAAAACAGTATTATCTTGACCAAGTGTCACTTTTATGATTATTGAAGATCAATATGGCTGCTTTTACAAAAGTGCACACGACACAATAAAGAATATATATTGAATATTACCGTGACCTAATATCATATTAACGTTTATTTCGATTTTAGACAGCTACCTTTACAAACGAGCGCGCAAACATACATAAATGCACATACAAACATACACACACTTAAACACACACACATACATATATATATATATATATATATATATATATATATATATATATATTATTTATGCATATATGTGTGTGTGTTTGTGTGCGTGTATATTTGTTATGTTTATAGAAATATGAAACAGTATATAGATCCTGACTGCTTTCGCCTTAAGTGTTAAAATGTATCAAAATCGAAAACGATCAGGATTTATACAAAATATTTGGTTTTTCGTGGTACCTTTGTGGTATATATACTTCACTAACTGTTGTGATTAACGTATGTAGGCCTATACATATATATATATATATATATATATATATATATATATATATATATATATATATATATATGAAGGTGAAAGGCCCATAAAACACTATTTGAACGTTGCAACATTCAAATAGTATTTTATGAATCTTTTATCTTCATATTACACTGTTGTATTACAGTAAAAAAGACATTCATATATATATATATATATATATATATATATATATATATATATATGTGTGTGTGTGTGTGTGTGTGTGTGTGTGTGCATGTGTGTGTGTTTGTGTGTGTGTATTTAAGCATGTGTGTACGTTTGTATGTGCATTTATGTACGTTTGAGCGCATTTTTGTAAAGTAACTGTCTAGAATCGAAATATAAACGTTAATAAGATATCAGGTCACGGTAATATTCTTTATATACCTTTCTTGTTAACTTCATTAATATCGTGTTTACCCGCTCTTACTGCTGTTAGTCTTATCAATGGGCGTCGTTATTACAATACATATTTCCATATTTTATAATCGCTCCTGTTGCGCACCTATTCCCGTCTCTGCGTCATCGGCGCTGATCGATCGCAGTAAAAAAAAAAAAAAAAAAAAAAAAAAAAAAAAAAGACAAAACCGAGAACCCCCACTAGAGAAGTATAGTATATCGGGCCGCATCTCCAAACGCCGGGAAGGCAGCCAGCCAACACCCGAGTTAAAATCACCTGGACCTGAAAGAAAAAGTCTGGTAAGGTGCCACCACCCATCCTAAATGGAGCTATTATTTTCTCTCTGCACCATATATGCGAGCGCTATCTAGATTAGAAATGGCAAGAAATATTTCCGAACTGTTTCTCAGGCGTTTTTATTATCGACGGAACAGATATGACGCGGGGTTGGGGGGGGGGGGAGGCTGGTTGGCTAGGGGGCTAGAATTTGATGTAGGTTGATGCATACGCGCGATGGAGTTAAGGCTTATTTTCCTTTCTATATTTTTTTTTAAATGGGTAGCTATATAGCAATACTTTATGTATATATGTACATATTTTACAAGCTTAAGAACTCACAGTATATGCACGTGACTTCATTATGTAAACGAATACCACAGGAAAATGATAGGCAGACGGTCAGTACCGAGTGCTGAATAAATACGAGAGCACTTTGTATACTGACCTTCAGCCTGTCATTTTCCTGTAGTATTCGAATATACATTTTGCATATAGGCCTATTTAATACTTAATAACAGGGCCTCATTTAAACATGATGGTACATCCTCTGTACATGGATAAGCATACCTCATGTATAGGTATGAATATATATATATATATATATATATATATATATATATATATATATATATATATATATATATATATATATATACTGTATATATATAACATTTATATAATATATATATATATATAGTATATATATATATATATATATATATAACAGTCATATATATCATGTATATATATATATATATATATATATATATATATATATATATATATTCAGTATCAGGACCTCGTTTAAACAGGATGGTAGCTAACGGAGATTTTTGCTGAAAAGGTGTTATAAGCTCCCAACAAGGACTTTTTGTCCTCATCGTCTGTTTCGAACAGAATATCCTAGAAAGCTTGTTACTTTTCCTCTTAAAAATCCCATTAGATGCCATCCTGTTTAAATTAGGTCCTGTTATTAACTGTATCAATGCACAGAAGAAGTGTGTAAGTGTTCAAGTTTAACATTATATACATATATATTATATATATAATATATATTATAATACACACACACACACACACACACACACACACACACACACATATATATATATATATATATATATATCATATTTATTTAATATACTACTCATAACCATCGTAGCATTATCAACAGTCGTAACGTCAAAATTACCGATGCTGATAATTGCATAAGTACTTCGAGCTATTATCAAAGTGTTAAGCCATTTTCCCCCGTTCAAAAAGACAATTTTCTCGAATTCATTTCTCGCTCCTAGCGAGAGATAAATTTGGGCAAATTGCCCTAATTTGTGCTACGTCACCTGATTCTCGATCCGCTGATGACATTTATGGTATATTTTTACGACTCTGAACGACTGGTAACGTAATAATTTACTTCGGGGGTCGCAGAAATTAAATGACTTGCTCTTGTGTAGGCGTGATGTGTTTTTGTTACGGACGTCAACATGGATGTGTCGTGGCTGAATATACAAGCGTTTTAGGAATGCTAATAGAAGTAAAAACACATGATGACACCTTGAGACAGCTATTTATACAGACCAGTAGATTTGCTTGTAAACAAATAGCATTGATTCTTGTTTATGTTCTGTTTCATGAACTTCGATTCTTTAAAAGAAGGCAAGTGTCTGGAATTTTAACAGTATCTCCAGGTGCAACGAGGACACATTAAGCATCATAATATGCTTTTCTCATAACAAAGAAAATTACAATTTCCTGAAACTCAGAATAAGCATAAAAAATTATCCCAACACGAA
>NC_087217.1:59656639-59711639 GCF_015104395.2 Macrobrachium nipponense | reverse complement strand
CTTCTATGTTTACCTGACTTACGGCTTGGTTTCATAGCTCCTCCCTTTTTGTTTACGTCTCTCGGGCAGTTGATCTCCTTTTCTCATTTTAAGTTCAACTCATACGGGTTGAAAACAGTTTGGTGTATTTCGTGCAGAAAAATTTCCATTAATTTTTCATGGACTATTCTGACGATATATTTCCAACAAACGTTAGATTTCCATATCCACGTGTGATAAAAGAATACTAAAAATCGCGTACGATATCTAATTAGATTTTTGTTCCCAATTCAGCTTCACTGGAAGTTGAAGTGCACGATTTGTAAATATTTCTTTTAATATTATTTTAAAAGCAAGGAGCTTTGATTTTTAAGCTGCATTCGATACACATTTCCGTTGAATTTCTGTGGTTTATTAATATGTTGCCATGACTTTCCGTTATACGAATTTTCACAATCAAAATAGACAATTACTCTTACGTCTGGCAGCAGCATCGTTACCATTATGCTCCGCCCCCGTTTTCTATGCGATGAGATGCCTTGACGAAGATTCGGATGCTCCCGAGTCTGTACAAAAAATAGGGGGATCAGTTTAGTCCAGAACTTAGTACGTGTCGGATGGTGTCCGTCAGCAGATTCATCCCGCACAACCGAGCTGACTCGGGTTAGACCGATAACCTAAAAGAGAAATTTGACGTTGATTTTTTTGCTTTTAGTTTCTCAGTGAGAGAACAGAGTATTTGACCAGTCGTCGTTGCATTTTCCTGGATTTATATTCATTGATGTTAAAGTGATTTTTTTTATCCATTTGGAAAGGATGGTGTTGTGTTAAAAGTTTACTGATAACCTACGGACAAAAACGCTTATCAATCCACAGAAGAATTATGGGTTCCATCAACGAACTCGTGATGTACTGAAATCATTTTTTGGGAATTCCTAGCAAAAATACTCTTATTAATTCTCAGAAAGTTAACAATAAACCATTTAACAAGAATAACACCAAAATGCACGCCAGAATTTTCATAATCTGGAGCACTCTGCTCTGTGCTGCTGTAGCATCGAGCGTGACCTCATCCTCGAAGGTGGTCCTCCAGAACCACGGCTACGAAGGAGTGGTGATCGCCCTCGAGGAGAGCCTCCCGCCTTCCACCTGTCAGGACGTCGTGCTGGGCCTTGAGGTAACTACCACCATACAGTCTCATTATGTATAGAAAAAAAATAAGCTAATTTGCCTAAAAGGTATTTTAAACCGGTTGGTTATTTTCATTTCGTTATAATTGGTATGGGTTAGCCTAATTTGGTTAGGCAATTAGGAGTTTGCAGTGTAGTTTATTTTGGCCGTGGGCGTGTGAAATATATATCTTTGTTGCATTTATATGTTTTGGCTGTATAATTGTTATAAAGCATTGAGTACTTGCTTATGGGTGAGTATAACCTGTGCGATATACCTAACCCCCTAGGCCTATGTGCTGTGTTGTCATATAAAAATGTCTTAACTTTTCCTTGCCTATTTATTATTATTAAGAAAAAGGTGCCATCGATTAATAGTGACTGTAGCATTTTATCTAGTTTCGTCATGGCAGTTAGAGAGCGCGAGAAAGAGCCGGACCAGTCTATAATTTCTTGAATTAGGATAAGCCGGCATATTTTATATCTTCAAGGTCAAGGAATTACAAGTGAATACTTGGATAATTTATGCTAACAGATACCTGTAGCTAGGGTATGTATTCAAGTGCGTTATGTTTTGTAGATTTTGGTTTACGTGTTTACGTATTTGTTTGGGATGTCATAGATTGCAATGCCTTGTTATCTAGGCCTAGTTGTAATCTTTGTAACTTGCAGCAGTGCAGTAACAACAAATCACGTATTTGTAAAAATTATGATTACGACTTATCGGATAGGCGATTAATTCAATCTCCAAATAAATTCAACCATGAATTGAGTTCGCGAATAATTCACAGTATACTTCTAACAGGTATTAACTGCTTCTCATGTCAATAACGATGAATTTCTGTAGTCGGTGACTAGCTGGTGGTGCTGGCTAGACCTCATTGTAGTTACATTCATTCTCATAATCAAGTGATTATAATATTTATCCATTAAAAAGAAGCTGATATGATATTTGTACAAAAGCTCGTCGCTCTATTTCATAGTTGTAGGTCTAGGTAGTTCGCTAATCCATGCTCAAGTGGAGTTGCCAATTATCTTTGGATGCTTAGCCGAAGTATCCTGCAAAATGTAGCCAAACATTCATAAGAAAAAGTGTATATATCTTTAGATGATGGTTCAAATATAACCAGATAATGTGTCAAAAGGGATAAATTCACTATAGCATTAGGCCCATTATCTAGGGAGGGGCATCCGAGACTTCGGGTCCTAACGAAATGTGATGGATTAATTGCTCTCTAATGATGCATTCGGAAACTTAAAGGATGCAGTGGAATTCTCACATATATTTCAAAAATTCATACATATGTTGCGATTAGAATAGGCAAAGAGATATACATTCGTAATCGGTATCCAGAGTATGTACGGTCTTCCGTTTGATACACAGAAATTCAAGGATGCATGTGTGTTTGTGTTTGTGTGTGTGTGTGTGTGTGGAAATTATACATAGGAGATTTTTTTTGTCTGTAAGTATCTTAGATTTGGCTGGATATCATAAAAGATGTTTTATAAAATTTAAAGTCCTTATCCACAAGAATATTCGCCCAAGCACTTTATAGGATGCTATTAAACCTCAAAAAAAAAAAAAAAAAAAAAAATGCCCTTAACCAAAGAATAAAACGGTCGCCCCAAATATCTCCCAAGAAAAACTAGAGCATCTCAATGGGCAGCAATACTTCAGTCCAATATTCTACAGAATACATTTGTATTCCCCAACTGGTCCACACAAAATTCTTTACTTCGATCCGCCGAGTGTTACATCGTCACATGTCAATGATTTCACCCGGGTATCTTCATCGGTGCTCTGTAAAGATAGGCCTATGTTGTGCGACACGCCTAAACCTTTAGTATGTCACACCCAAATTCATATTCCGGCTGATGGAGATATTTTTACTTTCTCTCACACAGTCTGCTGGATTTCGATGTCGAATAGCATTTCATGGGCGCTTATTGTCTATATGCATTGATTTACTCAGCTTCTATCTCTGTAGGTAAAAAAAAAATGATTTACTTAGCTTCTATCGCTGTAGGTAAAAAAATAAAAATTGAAAAAGTACTTAGTAATGGAGCTTTTCCTGTTGTAGATATTTGCCAGATACTGAAAATATGTGCTATTAGAATTTTAAATCATATTCCGGCTGATGGAGATATTTTACTTTCTCTCACAGTCTGCTGGATTTCGATGTTAAATAACATTTCATGGGCGCTTATTGTTTGTATGTATTGATTTACTTAACTTCTCTCGTTGTAGGTAAAGAAAAAAAAGTACTTCGGTACTGGAGCTTTTCGTGTTGTAGATATTTCAGTTACTGAAAATATGAAGTACTGTTAGAGATTTTACAAGCGGCTATAAGAACTTCTTAGCTATTAGAAGAACAGGCTACACGTAAACTGGGACGTTCTAGCAAGCGCATTAATACCCAAAACAAGAAAGTCATCATTTATGAGTCTATGACCAGTTGCCCTTACAAATACCTCCACGAAAATTCCCACGGGAATGGTGAGGAATAGACAAGAGCAAGTAATGGAAAATGGCTCAATGAACTAACAATAGGCAGGTTTTGCACCAAATATGTTTCCGGTGATTTGAATGCAGTCAATGAGCGTGTAGCAGACCAGCACATAAAGCAAGCAGGCCCTGTTAATAATATTAGTTGACTTTCAGAAGAAGCATCTGACTCGAATCAGAGAAGGAATCCGGTACAGAATGGTGAAATTCAAGATAGGCAGCTGTAATATATAAAAGTAATGTTAAAGTAATTTGCTCCAGGGACGAAACATCAGTAATTAGACGAAGATGAGATGGATTTTCAATTCCTTTTGTGATGGTAACATTTACTTGTTGAAAAAAACAATGGTATACGAAAATACGTTTGAAAATTCTTGGAATAATAATGCAAAATATTCAGAAAGTGGAAATGACAATTAAGAGTATTAAAAGAAAGAAAAAGATTTCAGACCACACTGAAGTAATCGAAGGAATAGTCTACGAAATACTTAGTACTAAAGTAAACAAATTAATTACATCGGTGAGAACAAGAAGGAATGTATCCCGCGGGAGTTCTTGAGTTTGGTGAGAAAGAACCTCTGATTCAACTGAATCAAGGCGGGGATAGACAAAGTATAGACATCGAAATGTGAAAGAAGGCTGGTATAAAAAGTCTTTTAAGAATATTTTGCAAATAAAAGAAGGACATCGTTGAAAAAGTAGAATTGTACATATAACGACAAGCAGATACCCGGGAACTAATATGGATTTTAACTATTTTGTGGACTATCTACCAGAACGCAACGTAGTAGAGGAATTAGACAAAAGAATACTTTTCTCCAACAATGTAAAGAAGACAAAGAACATATTTTGGGGGAAATACCTGCCCTCCAGAAGCTGGATAAAAAAGACAAAGACATTGGAAAAAAGGACGTACCTAATTTGAACTCTGGACGAGACAAAATTGCTGAGGGTTAATTTAGGGAAAAGACAAAAATTACGGGCGTCCATTCAGAGACTGCCCCGAAGTCTAGTCTACTGAACGGCTATAGTGTTATATAACTTAAATATAGTCTGTAACAAAGCCCCTCCAATTCACGTTTTCTTTACTTTTGTAAAAGCATAGAGCGGATTGAATGGCTCTTTAACCCTTTTGGCTGCCTAATTCTGGTATTTTCTTCTGACAGTGTGCACATAATCCTTCCTATTGCCCATCATGAAAGTTTATCTACCCTCGTTTTTCATCTCAAGACCTGGTGTACGATGACCTTCGTTGACGGAACCACAGATCACATATGATAAATTAATCATTTGTACCTTCGAAGCCCTTCCACCTATCCGTGGCCTGAGAAGGATGAGATTCGTAAATTCCCAGATATGTTTCAAACCGAGTTGAAGTTACTGGAAGTCTAGGATCTTACATCGATCCCTTGATATGTTCCATACTTTATTATTATAACAGTTTAATCATTTATATTATTTTGGTTTGCTTCGTAAATAAGAAACGATCAGATTTGGCGAAAGATACCAAATGGAAAGAAACTAAAAGAGAGAGAGAGAGAGAGAGAGAGGTCACTTGCGTTCCCAGTGGCTCCGTCATATAGGCCTATCCGCACCAAAATTTATGGTCTTCGGAAGCCTATAAGAGGTATTTCGGTTAAGGTTGAAATATATCACCTTTAATTGTCTACCTGTTAGCTCATACTCCTGATGGATTGAGGCTCTCCATCGGCTGATTTGTGAACTGGGAGCAATTTCTGTAAGGCAAATGGAGTTCTATAAAATGATATCAGTGGGGGTAGTGCTTGATATATGCTCCCCCTAATCAAATATGCAAGTTGCAACACAAGAACAGGGTCCCTTGCTGAGAGAGTATTTCGAACTCATGAATTTTGGTTCTCTCTCTCTCTCTCTCTCTCTCTCTCTCTCTCTCTCTCTCTCTCTCTCTCTCTCTCTCTCTCTCTCTCTCTCACACACACAAACACACACAAATAAGGCCGTGAAGCATCAGTTAGAGGATGAACGTGTCAAAATGGGTACTATATATGATGTTATTGTCTGCTCTGCACAATATTTTGGCTGGAGCAGGTGAAAAGGGGCCAAGATTTTAAGCATTTTTATTCTCTGGTACTAAGGCCATGATCGTGTTCCAAACGAGAATATATGATGTCATTATCAGTTTTGCGCAGAATCCTGGTTGGAACAGATGAATAATGGTAAGATTTGAATTGTTTTACATTTCCAAGTACATTTTAATTGGGAAGTTGTAGTAATGTGTCACCGGTACTTTTGGTGCATTTCATGAAAGGAAGTACTGATATCCAATATGGAATACAGTAAGAAAAAGGTGAGCTTTAGTCCTTACCCGATGCCAAATGTAAGGAGAATTATATATATAATATTAATGTAAACTCTCTCTCTCTCTCCTCTCTCTCTCTCTCTCTCTCTCTCTCTCTCTCTCTCTCTCTCTCTCTCTCTTATTTTGCATACCTACTATTATGCATTCTCTATGATTGCACACGCACTGCCCTAGATATAGTACATACATACATAAAGAAGCTTGTTTATCGAAATATACGATTTTATCGTTTAAATATTATCTTATGGGCCTATTTAGTTTCACAAAACACTGTTAGAATACAGTAAAAAAGGATGAATATATATATATAATATATATATACGGTATTACTATATATATATATATATTATATATAAGATATAATATATATATATGTGTGTGTGTATGTATGTATGTATGTATGTATGTATATATATATATATATATATATATATATATATATATATATATATATATATATATGTATGTATGTATATATATATATATATATATATATATATATATATATATATATATATATATATATGTACACACACCGAGCGGTGGCGACTTCGCGTCGCAAGCCGGCCACCGGCTAGTTTTTCCGTCCGCCATCTTTGCTGGACAATGCGATCGCGTATTCTCCGCCTCTGGCCCGCATGTCGTGCGTCGAGTGAAGTCATAGACACGTTTGCCCCCTCGTCAGGTTTACTTTCTCGCTGATGCGGTGACTGATTTCTCAATTTGCATTGACGATTCAGTAGGAAGGTTGTTTGTAAGTGTAAATTGATGTCATAGATGCTCGTGTGTATTTGTACGCTTGACATTTTGTGAGTTCTATCTTCTCGTTGGATTTTGTACATAATATCTCTCGATCGTATAATAAGTAGTTTGTTATTACTTTTAAATGTCAACTTATTACTGCACATAGCTATGGAGTTTTGCCAGTCCTAGTTCGTTATGATTGTAATTATTCTAATTGCACAAATACGTTTGAAACAAGCCTGGAGGACATTCGCGGAATAGAACTGAATGCTTCTGTGTTGAAAAGGACCGAGTAGAACGGAGAGGAAGAAGCAAATATGAAAATATTAGATGAGGGTCAGTTTAGCCAAATTTAATGTTGTGACGCAGCCAGAAAAGCCGATGGCACTTGTAGGGCGAAACATTTCATGGAATGTGTCCAATAAAGATATTTTTATAATGCAGTTTAGATCATAATTAAAATTTTTGAACAGGAAAACTCGTGGCATTAAATGAAGTGATCTGAATTACGCACAACGAAACCTATCTGTGTACAATACTCATATACGTCACCTTACTTTTAACCAATAAATTAACAATAACGCTGGTTGTGATCGTTGCTCTTTATTGCTTTCCATTTCACTCTAAACAATGTTTTTCTTCAGTCATTTTTACGTATGACTTGAATTATGCGTATTTTATTTCAAGTTGCCAGATTGACCATCTCTCTTGACCCTAAGTATTTAACTTGGGACTTCTTAACCCCTGGCGGTAGGATACGTTTTGGCAATTAGAATAGCTTTTGATATCCTGTTTGCAACATATGGCAAAGTGACATCACCTCACGGGAAAATACCTTTTGCAGGCCCATGTATATTACACTGCATAGAAGCTCCTGCATTTTCGAGATATCAAAAAAAAAAAAAAAAAAAAAAAAAAAAAAAAAAAAAAAAAAAAAAAAAACTTGCCCCTTCTTTCCCAGAAGCTTGACTAACACGAACGTAGTATAAGCTCTTAGAATTGTCATGGCATGTACGCTGCAAAATTCTTGGTCTCTTATTTTACAAATGGCCAGTAAACAAGAGGTTTCCCTGAAATATTTAAGACCAAAGGCGAGAACGTTCTCTCTCTCGTCAAGCGAATTAGATTAAGGGACTCAACCAAGCCGTCACGTCATGTGATCAGGTCATATCCTTTTTTTTATTTAAATGTAAATGGCGGAAATTCCTCCAGTGACGTCATCAGATACCAGAGCAGCGATGCAAGATATTAATGCCTTGGTTCTGTGAGTTCCGTTTGTGAGTTGGAGTAGGTAGTTAGAGAAAAAAATCTAAGTACTTTGTAGGTAATACTAGGACCCGCTAAGAATCCTGAGTCATACTTACGGGAAAGGATGGCTCTTGTGATCGTTATTTATTGCCACGTTGATGTTACCCACTGTCCCGTTGTTAATAACGTTGTCATTTGATTAAAGATAGGGGAATGTAGGCTAAGAGTTTTGTTCGTTGATTCATGACTTTTTACATCCATTGTCCCTCTGTTCTGTATTTCAACCCTGAACTACCCCACGCAACTCACTCTCAACTCTCTCGGGCCTAAAAGGAAAATCAAGGGAGTTGTAATGAATGTCCCTTTTTTATTAGAAGTCATTCAATCGTAAATGGAAGGGGATGTTAAAAGGTAGCCTACCAAACGCTCGGTCTACATCGGTGAGCACATACATATATATGTTCTCCTTTTAAGCAGCGGTTCTAAACCTCCTCCTCCTCCTCCTCCAGTCCTCTGCGGCCGCGCGAGGGACCTTTTTCTTCCGAGAGGAACGCATTTCACGCAGGACGGAACATATTTCACATAACACTGAGCTTCTTGAGCGTGGCCAATAACGCGTCCTGTGAAATGAAAAAGGGGGAAACGAGTTCCAGACCACAGCAGCAGCGGCAGCATGTAACATTATTGTCTTGCAAAAGCCACCAGGAATGCGTTCCCATACCGTAGCGAATGCAGCCCGGCACAAAAGCCAACTCTTTTCTATAATGGAGGGAAACGGGATAAAAGTCGGTTTTGTGATGTATTCCGTTTTCCCTTTTCGTCACATTTCTCATTCTCACGGAAGAGCGTGGCTTTTCCCGATTGCCGGAATCTATTTACCCTTTTAAAGGGGGTTGGAGTCAGGTTAGGAGGGGAGAAGGGTGCTTCAGCTTCATTCTTCTTTCCCTCCATTTCCGCCTCTTGTGGCGTGTCCATATATGTTTTTTGGCGGGAAAGCAATTCCATCATTGGGTCCCTTTCTCTTACCTACGGCGGGGGAAGAAGAAGAAGAAAAGGGAGAAGAAAGGACCAACCTGGAAGCCTTCCATTGTCCTTTTTTATCTTCACCGACACCCAAAAACCACATCGAAATGTGTCTCTTTTTGTTAAACGGTCCTGCGCTGTCCAGTGGAAGAAGGTCTTTTAACAAGTTCCCGGGCCATTGTTCGAGGGCTTTCGCGTCGTTTGTCTTTTCGGTTAACCCAGAGCTAATGTGACGTTAAGTAGCCTAACGAATCTTCCCTGGGGTCACGTTATCTTTTATTTCTCGTTTTTACTTAGCGCTGCAAGAGTTATGACTGCTCAGAACTATAAAACTAATGGTGAGAGTTATTTGTTTCAAGGCAGCACTGTAAATATAGTCCATAAAATTGATGGGAACTTTGAGTTATATTGAATCTTTAAGTGGCGTTATCACACGGGCGATAATTTAAAAATCAGTGGGAAAACCAATTTGGTCCAGATGGAAGCTGTGTTGTCAAAGGGGTTTGAAAAACGGATGGCGATAGACGTGTTGTATTATTATTACAATTGACTTCAGGTTCAGGGTTGTTTTTATCTAACAGCTGGCAGCCAAAGTAAGATATATATATTTATATATATAATCACATTGCCACCTGATTTACATATACAACTTTAACATTTGGAAACTTAGACAGTAAGTATATCAATTTTCCTGTAATCAAGCTCTGTGTACATGTATACACACACACATATAGGCTACTGCAATAGCCACAATGTCCTCTTAACTTCTTAAATCCTTTGCACTTTTTTTTTTTTTTTTGGATACGCTTGTCACTACAAAGCCTGAAGATCCAAGTTCAAAGAAATTTTTGAAGAAATTGGGATGTTCTGTACCGAGAAACGAACCCGGGTCCCATAATCAAAAGGAGTGCATTTAGTTTTTATTCCTGTGGTAAACCTCCCTCTCTTTCAACATATATAGATATACTATATATATTATATATATATATATATAGATATATATATATATATATATCTATATATATATATATATATATATAGTTATATATATATATATATATATATACATATATATAAGTCATATCACATTTCCGTGATTCATATACATATATCGAGCTACAATGTCCTTTAATATCTAATTCGCTCTACTCGGAATTAATATATTTTCATATATGCTTAACCGAAGGGGGAATTTTTTCTCGATAATAGATTTGCCTGGACCAGGGCGCGAACCTATGGATCCTTTCAAACCCAGGAACGTCAGTGAAGCTTTACCTACTACACCACCGCGAGAGGTAGAGCGAATTAGATATTAAAGGACATTGTAGCTCGATATATATACATATATATATATGTGTGTGTGTGTGTGTGTGTGTTGAAAGAGAGGGAGGTTCCTAACCAACAATATGAGCAGATCGAATTTCGATAAAGGTAAAATCATAAATTTTGCCGACGAGATTAAACTAAGAGCAATAATTTCAAGACATCGTTTAAAAATGTATGGCATAGTGTTATCACGGCGAGTGTTATAAAGAAAAATTCTTAGGCCTTCGCTGGGATTTTTTTATTTTTTTCATTCCACCCTTGCCTTCAGGGTCATACTAAGCCTACCCATTCAGAAAAGGATCACTGCGCTACCTAAATCTTGGATGGCGTCCTATATAGGCCTATCTCTCCGTGGGCTAACATGCTTTGAAGGCTATTGTAGTTTATAGCTTGTATTAGCATATTAATTCGCCTGATTTAGATGGTATCTTTTTTAATTTGTGGTTTCGTGTTTGTTATTATATTCGGCAACCATGCAAGGATGTGGAATTTCAGGTCGGTGACGTCAGGGGAATTTTTTTTTAAATAATAGGGGCTTGGAACTGAGGTAGACGAGTGATAAACAGCCGACTGGGAGAATGTGCCGTGGAATTTACGAATGCGCAAAGTAACTATGCAAGATTTACCTGATAATACGAAAAGAAGAATGTGAAGAATATTGCCTTAACTTAGGAAACAAGGTCTAGTTTAGACCTTTTGTACACAGATTGTAACTTGACATAACAATAAAGTTAAAGTAAAATAATGCTTGTGTAGAGATTATAATAATCCGCACAATGAATACGGTGGTTAATTACATTTGAGTGTTCAAAATGACAAAGAATTATGCCTGGACAGAGATTATAATGATATGCACAGTGATTCAAATTGTTAATTAGATGCGATAGTGTTCAAGATTACAAAGAATAACGATTTTACTGAGATTGAAATAATTCGCGCAACGAATAAAGTAAATTAAATCTGATAGTAGGTTTCAGAATAACTGTAACGCGAGGGGAAGAGAATTGCACGCAAGGGAAAGAAAACAGAATGAAAAAAAAGGTGAAATAGAAGGGTAGATGAAATTGACGCCGGATGAATGAACGCTGTGGGAAAAGAAAGCGACGATAATGAAATTCGACAGTTTACCACGGGTCCCGGATGTTTTAATAATTTTAACCGTTATTTGGGGTCTCATAATTACTTCCTTGATGCAGATCAGTTTTCCATGATTATTTGTTCAGCGTATTCATAACATAACTGATTATATATATATATATATATATATATATATATATATATATATATATATATATATATATATTACTTTTTTCATCCTAGTCTCAAAAGAAAGTTTACCATTATTGACTAACAGTTCGTTCGGTGTGTAGACTATCGAAGCGTGACTCGCAGTAGGACTGTGATATAGGGACGAAAGATCCAAAGTGCAACTTTTATCGCTGTAGAGGCTCTTCTAACATGAGATAAAAAGTTACTTCTTTAGGTCAGTAAGACATTTTGTAAAAAAAAAAAAAAAAAAAAACTTTAATAGACTAGGAGTTATGAGATTTCCATCTGTGCTCTCTCTCTCTCTCTCTCTCTCTCTCTCTCTCTCTCTGTCTCTCTCTCTCTCTCTCTTGTGGAAAAGAAGATAAACTCGAAATATGCTGGCATACAGTTAAATATACCCAAGCATTATATCCCCCAAACGATTGTTGTAATCTTACTCCATCCGCTTCAGCAGTTGTTAAATGTTCCCTAGATCTGATTTTAATGTTATTTTCATGGTTGTTAATCTTTATTATTTAAATAGCTGTCAACATCATTTTGTTACATCACGAATGCCAAGTATTTCTTGTATTTTCAGCGAAACGAGAATGAAAATCTTGAAGAGAGGTATAGATGATATTGTTGTGAGAGAGATAGAGAGAGGGGGGGAGAGGGATATACATTATTACACCCCCGGACATCTATCATTGTAGGCGAAATCCCGAACAATGAAGATCCGAGAGGAATTTATTCATGCTTCTTCGTCTTCCTTTATCGATCCCATCGGACGGACGGCCATCTTCTCAAGACTCATTGAAGCCTCTATTCATGGGGGAAGAAAGATTCTATAAAGGAGTATTTCTTTGGAGTCAATCCCAGTGAGAAAGGGAGAGAGAAAGAGAGAGGTGACGGAAGGGGAGATTGGGCATCTGTCGGTTTATGCTTATTGTATTCATTTTCTATACGTTTGTGTATCATACGTACATTTTGAAATTGTCGTTCCTCTTACATATAGGTATAGTTAATCTGCTGAGTAACATTTGACGTTAAAAAGTCATTTATGATTTATCTGTGAAACTTTCATTATCAGTGGTAAAAACTAATTCAATATTTCATTCTTTGCATAAAGTGAGGTCAAGAGTTCATTGTTCATATATGTACTTATACCGGAATTTTTTTTTCCCCTTCGAAAAGCCACTTCATATTAATTTTTTCCCCACTGGTGAATGGTTACTCAACTCTGTCACTGATTATTAAAAACGAACAGATAGTATTTCTTGTAAAGCATTGAGGAAACAAGTCATCAATTTGGAGCATTACTCCGGAGATGATATTGGAGTAGAAGCAATATTACAATGAATAAAACAAGAGTAATGGTATAATGAAGAAAAGTACATGAACGAAATCCCTTCTTAAGTTTTAGCTAACGGGCACAATTATCCCACAGAGGGACGTGGGAAGACACTTGACATGAACAGTACTCGGAGTTCATGTCTCATTCGTCCATTCACTGATTTATCCAATTGGCCATTCACTGACATGGCGTCGAATTAGCTAAGCAAATTGGTTTGGTCTCGTCTCGTCACCGAAAGATTTCATCCTTATCTGAAGCTGCTCCTCTTAGACGATCGACTTCGAATTTATCGCCTCCGGGTCTTATTGGTTTCAAACCTCCCTGTGTTCTCTGTAAGCATTACTTAAGGTTCTTTGCAGCGTCCCTTCGGCCCCTAGCTGCAACCTCTTTCATTTCTTTTAACGTACCTCCAATCATATACTTCTTCCATCTTACTTTCCACCCTCTTCTAACAATTATTCCGTGGTGCAACTGCGAGATTTTCCTCCTGTCTATACATTGTAACCTTCTATTCTCAATTTCCCCTTCAGCACTGAATGACCTTGTAGGTCCAAGCGCTTGGTCTAATGCCTATAAATTGTATTCTTCTCTCTCTCTCTCTCTCTCTCTCTCTCTCTGAGCGCTTGCTTTGCTTGTTCTCTGCTTCGTTCTTTGTACTTAAGAGACGCTGCGTTGAACCTGGGGGCGGTCCCGCGAGGGCGTGGTTCGGTGTTTGGCCCAACTACGATGTGACCCGGAAGAATAAAAGCTGTGGTATATAGCTCTTAGTGGCGCGATCTGCTGCCCACCAGGGTTTGGGGGCTGACGACCGTCCTCCTTCCCCCGAGATAACAGGAGTACTTTAACGAGGGCTTTTGTTATGTATGTCGTAGTCATCGATGGCTTTTGTGACGATGTTTATTTTTATGTTTATGTTTACTCCCCACCTCTCTCTCTCTCTCTCTCTCTCTCTCTCTCTCTCTCTCTCTCTCTTGTTACAGGGATTGTTTATAGGTTACCATAAGCCAATCGTGGAATGAGCTGTTTTATGCAATAGTGGTTTATAGTATATATATATATATATGTGTGTGTGTGTGTGTGTGTGTGTGTGCGTGTGTGTGTGTATGGATTGCTTTAAGCATACATCTTTGTATTTGTAAGAACGACAGCGAGCTCTAAGCTTCTTTTGATTTCTTTACACATTTTAGATGAGCTTGTCTTTAGCACACTTTTATATATATATATACATAGATATATATATATAAATAAAGATATAGATATATTATATATATATACTAATATATATATTGGTAGATAATGTATAACTGAATCACGAAAGTTAGGAACGTGATAAATCCAAATATAGATATATGCCACGAAGGAAAAATAAACGAATGAGGATCTGCAGATCCTCATTCGTTTATTTTTCCTCGTGGCATATCTTTATCTTTATATATATATATATATATATATATATATATATATATATATATAATATATATATACATACATTCTTCTTTTTTATAGCTGCTTCGTAACGCTCTAGCTGTCAAGCTGTCAGTTATATATCTGTAATGTATGAACGATGCTAGCTCAGATGGCAGGCATCTGTCTCTCTTTCTCTCTCTCTTCCTCAATCTCACTCACTCTCTCTCTATTGTGGCCGGGCCCCATCCCTCTTCTTTGGGCATAGGGCGATGCGATCGTCCCTTAGGCCTAAAGAAATAAAAATCCCTCATAACAAAGGGTCACGAGATTCTCGGCCGTCCTCCGACATCATGTTCCCCGAAATTGGTGTCATCTCTTTCTGTTCATGCTTAATGGGGCTATCAAAAGCGGGGCATGGGTGGGCATGATGGGCAGAAGTAGAAGAATGAGGTCTGGGCCAGGGCAGGGAATTTGAATGTGTGTCGTTGAGATGAGTTCGTTCGTTCGTTCGTTGCTGGCACGGGCGCTTGTTCATTGGCAGGCTGTAAGCTAGATTTTTAACACTTCCACTCGTATGTGGATGTTGTTGATGTAATTATTGATAAAATGCTCAAAGTGAGTCATTAACACTTCTAAGTTAAGCAAAAAATAGCAAAATGTTAATTGCAATGAGTTCCCAGCATTAATAACTAATCGAGGAAAAATCGTAGGTGGTTCGTTGTTTGCAACATTTTTATCTCAAGAGACCTCGCTGGCACGAAGCCAGCTGGATCCATCAGAAGTAATAAGTAATATTCATGTTTTTTCGTCGAATTATCTTCTAAAGATATTTAAATATGATTAAAGTAGTAGTTATTAAATCCCTTTGTAATGGGCATGAGTTACTGATACATTCCCCTCATCATTACCCAGCTAAGTTGCTTTTACTAATGTTTCTACGCCAGTCGCTGAAAATCATTCTTTATGTTAGCAATTGTTATTCTCTCAGAGAGAGAGAGAGAGAGAGAGAGAATATATAAAATTGTCAAAGCCATAAGATAGCTAGCTACCAAGATCCCATTGGGCTCTTAAGGGCTAGAGACCACCCGCTACCAGGCAACCTGAGAGAGAGAGAGAGAGAGAGAGAGAGAGAGAGAGAGAGAGAGAGAGAGAGGGGCCCCACACACGCATGATGAAAAGAGAGAGAGAGAGAATGTCCCGGGGCAAAAGGATCTAGGGTCAATTTGGTCCCCCGATCGAAAAGATGTTCGTTTTATTGTTGACGTTATTAGTCATTCCCTTTGTGAATGAAATTGGATTGGATGATTTGTTGAGAGAGAGAGAGAGAGAGAGAGATGCTTATACTGACGTACAATTTACGAAATCGTAGATCTTTGCCTGGAGATATAGCGAAGATTGGATCTCTTGGACAATATTCATGATAATGTTGTCAGGAAACTAATTCCCTTTTAAGTGTATGTTTAGAGGGATAGATGGACAGACAGACAGACAGTCACACAGATAGGCGGCGAGTAAAAGAGGGGCCTCACTGGCTCACATTTCTGTAGGGAATTACATACACAAAAAAATTAGTTATGTGAACCTCTGGATAGGGTTATGCGACCATCTTTGCCCCGCGACGATTGTAACTTCAAGACAAAAAAGTAGGTGATGCCTCCAACTGACGCGACGACACGCCTTGAGCTTCTGAAGCCCCTGTGTATTATAATCTTTCGGTTTTTTCTGATATCCCATGTACATATTCTCTCTCTCAAATATATCCTTAAATCCGCGGTAAAAAGGTAAGTGAAACAGGGACTCGGAGCAAGTACTTTCGTAGTATTCTACCGCGGATTTAAGGACATTCTCAAGTGCGTGTTCCTTCGAGCTACATTTTGTGTGTGTGTGTGTATATATATATATATATATATAGTATATATATATATATATATATATTATATATATATATATATCTGTGTGTGTGCGTCAGGTAATTTTTTTGAAATATATTTGACTGCTCATTTATGACACGTTAAATAACAGAAGACTCTGAATAAGAATCGAATAAGAAAATCTCTCTCTCTCTCTCTCACACAGTAGCTACCCTGGATGACGATGATGAAGAGCTAGTAGTGTCTTAGCCCGAGGGCATTGTATCATTATCGCCCGACGGTGAATTTTTCGGAGGTCGGGCTTCTGGATGGCGTTTTATTGGGGGTTGGGGAAGGGGGGGGGGGGGGGCGGGGGGGGGGGGGGGCGATTCTGAAGTCCCCTGGGGGTGGTAGAAGTGTTGGTGTTGAGGCGGGGGCGAGGTGAGGGGTGGCTGGGTGTTCTTTTGGATAAGGTCTGGCGGTTCTAGTAACAACGCAGGTTCCAGGGGTTGGCTTTTATTTTTTTTCGTTTTTATGTCTCTGAACATCTTGCTACCGCAGATGAACCTTGAAAGTTCCAAATAGGTTTTCTGAACTTTCCTACGAGATTTGGTAGTTTGATTTTTTAGAAGAATATTTTTGGTAGAATAAATATTTAGTGGGAAAAATACGAACTGGCAACTTGAAGTGATATGATTAACAACAACATCAGCATAATCATCGATTGATTGCGTCCATTGTTAGAGCGTATCGTGCGCGGCGTTCCGTTGCTTCGAAGCTGTCGTGTGAACGATAGATTGCGGGAAAGATGATCCTAGGGAGTTCTGATAATTCGCTCATTCACATGTAATGGCTTCGCCTGATTTCTGCTCTTGGATGATCTTCTCGTCTTGATAGAAATTGCATCTTGTGGGAGTCGTGTTATTACGGCTATTTTATCTCAACGGGACGGTTTGAAGACAAAGGGGGCGGGGGGTGAGGGTGGCCCCTGGTGTTGCATTCGAGGGTGTTTGCTCTACAGATTAGTCAGTGACGAGATTAAATACACAGTGGAAATGACCTTTAGGCGTAGTGCTTCTCTATATTTGTGTAGAGAAACCTTTATATAAAATTGTCTGTCAGAATCTGAAAGACTGTTGTTGATATGCAGCTATGCTTCTATCTCTCTCTCTCTCTCTCTCTCTCTCTCTCTCTCTCTCTCTCAACGCAAATAATCAAATCAGGCGTTTTTTTGCAGCGTTGCCCTGGCGGCTTTTTGCCCTTCTTTCGTCCCTTGTGTGTTTTTTTTTTTTTCTCGATTGTTCTCAGGTGGCGTGAAAGTGGTCTGTTGGTTTTGTTAAACTCTTCGTCCCGAAGGAGCGAGATGAGTTTCTTCTCCTTCGTCATCGTCTCCTACGGGATGCGCCTCCTCCCAAGAGGTCTTTTCGTTGTGTGTTGTGTGTGTGGTGTTTTTTTTTTTTTGGTCCTTTTGCCTTTGATCGACTGATTGACTTGTTTATGGAACCTGGTGACGTAACGACTGAGGTCATTGACGCCAGGAGGTTACTCACTGTTAGATGGTCTTTGCTGTATATATAATTTTGTACGACAATTCTGGTTTTGTTGGAGTAGAAGATTGTTCCGGTTTCCTAATTTGTTGCTTGCTAATAAATTCATCCTCTCTCTCTCTCTCTCTCTCTCTCTCTCTCTCTCTCTCTCTCTCTCTCTCTCCTCCCTATAATATATATATAATATACATATATATATATACATATTATATATATTATATATATATATAGAATATATATATATAGATGCACGTGACTTCATTGTATAAGCGAATACCACAGGGAAATGATAGGCAGAAAGTCAATACCAAGCGCTTCCGCCTTATTCGGGCATTGTCGAGGCGCACAAAAAAAAAAAAAAAAAACCGTGTCTAGGCAATGCATGAATAAAGGCGGAAAGCGCTTGGTAAACCTGCTATAATGCCCACGGAAAAATATTAGATTTACCTTTTAGAAGTTACACATATAACAACACTAATTAGGTAAATAGTCTCAGAAATGTATTATTTTCTGATTTTTGTTTTAGCATATCCTTATTTTTGTTGCCTTTTATCCAAGGATTTTCCTCTACCCCATCAAAATTTCTCTCTCTCTCTCTCTCTCTCTCTCTCTCTCATTTCGCTTAAAACCAGAGAGACGAGATACGCCTTGATCTCTCTTCCCGCCCCCTCTTTTTTTAACCAGTTAATCTTCTTATCGATATCCGTATCTTTCGGTCCCCAGATACCAGAAGATGGGGAGGAGAAGGAAGACGCGAAGATTTATTCCTTCTTTACGTTTGTTATCTTCCCTTTTATCTTCCTGGGTTTCCTCTCAGAAAATTAGGGAAATGGGAAGATGCCTTAAGCTTTTATTCCAGTGATAAAAATATTCAGACGTTGATTTATCTCCCGAATGTATTTCCCTTTACTTCCTCTCGCTTCTTCCCAATGAACACTGTATTCTTTGGAAGCTGAATTTCAATTCAATGTTCACTGTTTGCTTGTTCCATATGAATAGGTTTCATCTACCGAATAATAATAATAATAATAATAATGGAAAAAAGAAACCCACAAGATTATTAAGTATAACTTGTTTACTTGTTAACAAAATTACTATGTAAATACTTACAAGTAAACAAGTTATACTTAATAACTTGTGGGTTTCTTTTTCCATCTTCAGATGAAAACTGAAGGAAGTTTTTGTTTGGTTCAATAATAATAATGTGATATCAAAGCAATTTTATCCACGTATAGAATTTTACAAGCATAGCTCGTCGTTTTCTAGCATCGTGTTTAATAGCACTCAGTTTGCTATAGGTTTTTTCTTGGCTAAAGCTAGAATGTATAATCATTTGCTTATGATCTCCAAATACTTAAGCCAGGAACTAATTCATTTCTGTTCTCTGCTGACGTCCCCTGAATTTCAGGCGTGTCAGTTTTGTTTTTTACTCCCTCATCTATTCATTTATCGACTTCTTATCTGTAACTTCTCTCTCTCTCTCTTCTCTCTCTCTCTCTCTCTCTCTCTCTCTGCAGGCTGATTCCCTTTACTATGGAGCTGCTTCGATTTATAGTCTATTGACTCTGTCCATACGGGTTTCAGCTAGAGATTTAAAGAAAGAAGAAATAACACCAAAAATATGTTGTGTATTTCAATATCAAATTCGAACTTACCAGAATAACAATAAATTTTTGGGAAAGTAATGAGTTGAGGGCTATTTTACAAAGAATCTCGGAAAATATGCGTCCTCCTCCATTCCTCCGAGGACCAGAGCGCGTTGGGAGGACAAAACGGAGAAGAAAGAGAAGAAGAATACAAAAGAGAAAGAGACGACGAGAACCCTAACCCACCGAGGGGCCACAGTCAGCCCTCTTTCCAGACCTGACATCTGCATATGATAGATGGAAGAAGAAGAAGGTGAACTGTGATCGGGGGATTAAAGATTCTTTTGTCCCTGCGGAAGGGAGGCAAGAAGGAGGAGGACTACGAGTCCCCTTTTACGGGACTTCTTCCCCCTTTCGATCTCTCTCTCTCTCTCTCTCTCTCTCTCTCTCTCTGTATATGCATGCACGTTATTATTGCTGAAAGTGATGTTCCTTAACAAGACTTATATTATAGCTAATATAGGTAGATGTAATATTCTTAAAATGATTCTGTATTATTGTACGGAATACAGTATAGGATTTTATTTTACTTTCGGCCTCTGTATGTAGGATTTGTATACTGCCAAGTTCTGACGTTTGTGTAATTTGCAAATTTAAAGAGATTACTTTTAATATCTTCGTTTCTTTATACACTATGTATTTCATGTTGTTACAAATATAAATCTGGCCTACAGAGTACGATGTTTACAGAGTTCTAAAAGCACTCGGTAGCCTAGATTTAACTTTCTTTCTCTCAAAAAAAAAAGCTATTTGTCAGCAAACGCATTTAAGAGCAGCTGTTCCTGTTTGTGTGCTTAAAGGTTTGTGCAAACATGCTCTCATATTTTAGTGCGAGGTTTAAAGTTTTCGCCACTTCAAGTGTCCACTTTATTTTATCTTTATTTACATATACAGATTTACCTTTTCTTTAATGGATAAACTGTCTGCAAAAGTAATATCTTTTGGTGAAAGTGAATGTGGAAATAATCATAAGTATGGGAATGCGTAGCTCTCTCTCTCTCTCTCTCTCTCTCTCTCTCTCTCAAAATTTCCTTTCTTTCCTGACCTCAACCCAGTCATTGTCGACCCATTGTCACGGGATCAATGAATAGACGTCATGGGGTGACCGGGGACGACAGGAGATGGGGTTCTTGGGAAGTGGAAGGAGGTTGGGGGGGAGGGGCGAAGTGGGGCAATCCAGGTGGGATATTAAGGATTGTAGGGTGGAGGGAGGGAGGGGAAGGCCCTATGGGAAGATGGCTTTTGGTGGGGGATAAAGGAAGGCAATTTTCGACTTTGTTCCTGAAGGATTTCGAACGAAGAGCATCTCAGAAGAGGACGACAATAATTAGCTGTAAGGATAAAAGTGTCCTGCCGTGGACTGCCCTCGGAGGACGCCATGAGGCCTGCCCAGGAGTTGGGAAGGAGGAGACGGGTCAGTGGGCCCTTAAAGAGTCCGTGACATGGTAGGGGGTGGGGTTGGGTTAGAGCGCCTAACGAGAGCTAATGGTTCTCTTAATGGAGCTCTAAAGACAAGAAATCAGATGAAGAAAAAAATGGAAGTCAATAGGAAACGACCGAGGGAAGGGAATGGTGGCTACTTTCATGGTAATATGCATCTGGGCCCTCGAGATGCCTTCCTTAAAAGGTCTGGAATCGGATTGACTTCGTTATAGCAGCATTTTAGTGTGGTCAATTTCATAATAGTTCTGTTTATTTTTATAATAGTTCTATTTACTTTTATAATAACTACAGTTACTTTGGATTTTGACGTTTTATGATAAATGTCTTTTTGGGTTCTTGCTGGCCCATTTTTTTTTTTTTTTTTTACCACAAAACTGAAACTCTTGTTCACGGGTGATTTTCGTGAATACAAAACGCTGCGTCATGTGTGATTCTTTGAGTATAGGTTATGGATAGTTCGTTATACGAGCTTTAGCTTTCATAAAACCGCTTCTAGATACTATAAAGCTCTAGCTACAGGGAATTTATCCTATTACAGCAGACTTACTGCTGTAGTAGGATAAAAAGAATATATATAAGCAATTTCACGGCCGCGTCAAGTTTAAAATATCAGTAGTCCCTGGGAACAGCGATGGTTATGTTCGTAAAATAGAATATCAGACATCCTCAGGTTTCACGCCTTGATGGGAAAAGCACTGCCTGCTTTTTGCATTCCATCAAAGTTTCTGGCGCGAATCAAGACGTCGTGAAATTAATATTTGCCCCTTCCTGTACCTGGCTGTAGCCCTTTCGGACGGTTTAGGTGACCACTTTCCTTTTCATTATTGCCGCCGGTTTTGCAAATCCCGCTTTTACGGCAGATTTTGCGAGAAATCATACATATTTAAGCGATATCATGCCAGGTAACAATTTTGCATAAGTATAGTTTCTGGTGAAACCCTTTGTCCCTTCCTGCCAAAGACCTCAAACTCAGGCATTACACAGTCACATATTCCTTGGAAGATGTTCCTGAGAGAGAGAGAAAATATAATTCTATCAAAATTCGTATTACCGTAAATTATTATCATTACTTTTTTAGGTGAGGGCCGTTGGCGGGAAGGACAAAAACAATAAGTTTCTTGTTCCAGTTTAATTTAACGCAAGGGTTGCGACTGCCTTGTCGGAAGTCGGCGAAATTGGCATGCCTGCTTCTTGATGGATGAGGAATTGGCATCCCTGACTTGGTACTGGAGCGAATCCATCGTACCTTCTGGATAAAAAAGTGATCGTATTTCGAGAAGATGGGGAGTGGGATGTGGGAAACTGGGGATGGGGGTGACGTTGAAAATAACACAAAGGCAGCGCTTTCTGCCGTTCTTCTTTAGCTCCGAAATTACCATTTCCCCGACTCATGATACGGAATCAGTGGCCCATTAAGAACTCAAATGCCAGAGCACCTTGGTCTCTCATAAGGGTAGCGACGGCCGGTGATTATATGTAAAGCAAATTACGAAAATTGTCACCTGTAGGTGCTTTTTTTGGCGCGAAATGGTCCCGGCCGTTTCTGGTGCGTTAAATCGGGAGGCGCCCCGCGTTACCGCAAGGTGGTAATTGTCTCCCTTACTGTAGCATTATGTGGTGTCGACGATTATTCTCTGTTGATTTGTATCCATTAGAGAATAATTGAATATCTGGGGGTTTTCGCTCTGCTTTCGGGGCTTCCAGCGGCCCGAGTTTGAGGGGCCAGTAAAAAAAAATAACAATTACCCGTAACAGATAACATCGATTAGATATTTCTCCAATATTTTAGTGCTTGGTAATTTTATTGTTCTTCAGTGGCGAGCTGCATCTTAGAAAAAAATGTAATTGATGCCGACTAGCTATTAATACTGGCCACTGATTTTTATTTCAGCTTCGGAGATAATGAGTCAAAAGTCCATTAGCCGAGGAAAATATCGGAAACATTTTTACCTTTTAAATCATTAAGCAGCGGCTGATATTGAGATTTTTATCTTGTAAATCATTAAGCAGCCGCTATGAATCATTTACCACTTAGCTTTTCAATATCTGGGTAATTGTGTTGTTGGCGTCACGTCTTTTCCATTTATGTGATGAAAAAATAAGTTAATCTTTTATAATATAGCAGTGTTATTCTATATCGAAAGATGTAATCTTTAAAAGGAATCTCTCTCTCTCTCTCTCTCTCTCTCTCTCTCTCTCTCTCTCTCTCTCTCTCTCTCACACAAAACATCCTATTTGCTTCACCAAAAGGTTTGATCTTTTTCCTTTCTTTATCTAGGAGCTATTCCAACCCCCTCCCCCCCACCTCTCTCTCTCTCTCTCTCTCTCTCTCTCTCTCTCTCTCTCTCTCTCTCTCTCTCTCTCTCTCTCTCTGGACGCACCTGGAAAACTTTAGAAAAACAATCAGGCCAGACCAACACCTCATTGAGAATTGGCTCCCTTACCGGACATTCCCTGCAGCCTTAATTACGTATAGGAAATAAACCAATTAAATCCGTACCTAGAATTTCATTTTGGCTTCTTGGCTGGTTGTTGCTGTCTCCTTCCTCAGGTGTTCTTGGCTCTTTGTTCTGGAGAGTCCAATGAGGGAGTGTTGCGTAATTGGTGGTAATAAAGGGGGTACGTTTTTCTATGCCTTTTTTCGTATTTCCTTTAGAGAGAGAGAGAGAGAGAGAGAGAGAGAGAGAGAGAGAGAGAGAGAGAGAGAATCATTTATTCTGGGAGAGTGAAAAAGTTTCCTGAGAGACAGAAAGAGAGAGAGAGAACAATTCACTGATAAAGGGAAAAAGTTGTCAAACATTTTTTTATTTTATTTTATTTTATTTGAGAGAGAGAGTTCTTTGATAAAGAGAAAAATTTGTCGATTATCATTTTTGTGATACGAACATAGGCTGTTTTCTCGTGAGAGAGAGAGAGAGAGAGAGAGAGGAGAGAAAATCGTCTATTTTGGGAGAGTGAGAAAGTTTCCTGAGAGACAGAAAGAGAGAGAGAACAGTTCAAAGGGAAAAAGTTGTCAAACATTATTTTTTATTCTTGTGAAGCAAAAGTAGGATTTTTTCACACACACACACACACACACACACACACACACACACACACACACACAGAGAGAGAGAGAGTCGGTGTCAGTGTCAGTATCATCAAGCAATTTACCAATTTACTGGAACGTCCATTATTCCCTCCTCAAGAATAACACCACTTTATAACGCGCCTTCATTTCCCAACCGGACAGAATGCCGTTACACCGCGAGCAATTATCTTCCCCCAGTAAACATAACACAAGCGTCCCCAACCAAGTAATGACGGCACCCTAATCCCAATAACATTACATAACAAGACAATCAAACCGAATGACGCTCATCCCATGATACACTTCGACGTCTGTACAAAAATCGTCAGTGGATGCTGGACTGAGTCGACGTAGTGTACGATAATCTCCCCAGTGCACGATAATCTTACCTATCGCACAATAATCACCCCAGTCCACGCTAATCCTCCCAATTTACGATAATCTTCCTTAGTGCACGATAATTCTCTTTAGTGCACAGTGATCCTCTCCGGGGCACGATAATCCTTCGCAGTGCTCATTAATCTCGCCAGTGCACGATAATCCTCCCCAGTGCACGATAATCCTCCTCAGTGCATGGCAACCCTCCCCAGTGTATGTCAATCCTCCTTAGTACACAATAATTCTCTCGGTGCACGGTAACCCTCCCCAGTGTCGTCAATCCAAACCAGTGCACGATAATCCACCCCAATGTACGATAGTTTTTCCCATTGCACGAAAATCCTCCCCTATTCTCGATAATCCTCCCCAATGTACGATAATCTTCCCCATTTCACAGGAATCCTGCCCAGTGCTCGGTAATCCTCCCTAGTGCACGGTAATCCTCCCCAATGTACGATAATCCTCCCTAGTGCACGAAAATCCTCCCCAATGCTAGATACCCTCGCCAGTGCACGATAATACACTCCAGCACCAGCGTTCGCTACTCGAAGAAACATTCAGACTGGAAAGGTGCAAGCTTGAAAGGGTATCCTTTAGGATTCTTTTTGGAAAAAAAAAAAAAAAAAAAAGGAAAAAAAAAAAAAAAAAAGATACGCTAGATAAGACGATTCCATTGACTTGTCAAGCGGAGAGCACTTTTGCGGGAAGTCCCGGAGTGCCCCCAACCGTGAAGTCCTATTCCGAAGTCCCATATACAAGTCTCTTAGGACGTTAGACAATAGGCCCTTGTCATTATAGGTCGGCGATGGGCCTTCATATGAAAGGGCTTTGTGCACGAAGGATGTCATTGGTTTGTCGGTTCAAGGGGGGATCCTGTGCTAAGGAAAGCGAGTGGTAGAATTGCCGAGGCGTCGCAAAATTCCCTGTTTTTGGGGTACCGGATGTGTCATTGTATTGTCATTGTATGGGCAAGAAACATCTTGCTGCTCCATTAGGCTTGGAAGGAATGGCATTTTATGACAGGAACTGAGGCGGCCGCAGCAATTAAAGGTTTACTCAAATGGGGGAAAGAATGATATAATGAATAATTCATCTTCAGTTCTGTTAGACCTTCAAGGCTCAACAGAACCGAAGTTACTCATATGAAGAAACGCTTCTTCATTTGAGTAAGTTTCATAGACTAGGTGTTTTTATTTTTCATTTATACTATCCGTCACCTTATGTAATATAAAACGTTTTGACTAAATTGTGATTCCTGAGAAAGATCTGTGGTGTTGAAAATGCCCAAACGATTTTTTTAACAGCCCGATAATTTGGTTGGGTATACGCCAACCGAGAGAGAGAGAGAGAGAGAGAGAGAGAGAGAGAGAGAGAGAGAGAGAGAGAGAGAGAGAGAGAGAGAGAGAGAGAGACCCTACTTGATACTAAAAGTTTTGCCTCATTTAATCGAATGATCTTGTAACATCAATTTACTTGTTGCAATCATTTGCTTCATTAAATACGCAACTGTTTTTGTTCCCCATCTTTGTGAATACGTACCTCTATGCGGTTATATGCTGGTTAGTTAATCCTTAGTTATCTTGATACAAACGTATAACAAAAAAAAAAAAAAATAGTGACATCTGGTATAGAGGGCAGTTACCCTTGGGGTTTGAATGGGCATTAGGGGTATCATGTGAGGTTAGTGGTTTTATGCATTTCGGCCATTTAACCATTATGAAAACATGGCAATTATTTTCAGTGCTCTTTCCTTTATGGCTTCGTTTTTCTTTTTAACTTCTTCTCCTCCCGCCCCTATTCTCCTCCTCCTTCTCCTCCTCCTCCTCCTCCTCCTCCTCCTCACGTCTGTAGCATCATTATCTTATTCATCTGAGAGAGATTATAATGACGCCTAAAAAAAAAAAAAAAAAGATAAAGGAAAAACGTGAATGATGAGGAACAGAAAATTACCCACAACAAATGACATCATCTTCCTTCACGCGACCTACTTGAAAGTTTCGCTCAGGTCCCCAAAAGTATCGTTCAGAGACCACAGTATGAAGCCAAATTCTTCAAAGAAGATCTATGGAAATAAAACGAAAGGCTGTAGTTTTCCATCTTTTTCCCTTTTTTCGTCTTTGGGAGTTCCCTTAATTATTGTTCCGTCTCTTAATGATTCGACTGGGGCTAAATACGACACTCCCTTGTGGTACAAGACGATAATTGACGAAAATGTATGTTGCAGGTGTACGTGTGAGTGTGTGTGTGAGTTCGTGCGGCATGCATTGCGAAAAATGGGAGTTCATTTTCGTAATAAGGCTTTGTATGTTGGTGTATTTTTTATCATCTCGAGAAAATGCTAATCTCCTCTGCCTTTGTGTCATGTTTACAGTGTATATTTTATTTAAGGAAAGCTGGGAAGTGTATATTCCAAAGCTGAGAAGTGTATATTCAAAAGCTGGGAAGTGTATATTGATCGCATGGCTTTTGGATGTGGGAAAATGAATATTTTCCCTATTAATGTTAGTATGATCTGTAGCATTTTTCAGGCGCGTGCTGGTAATCTTAATAAAAGAATTTGGGTTATTGTAGAATATTTTATTGATTGAATAATTAATCGGCAAAACATTCATTTTGGATTAGCACTACGCCACAAAATCCTTGAAATATGTTGAGAAGGGAACCATTTAGCCTTAAGGGTTAAACTAAATAAATCCATAGCTGTATCAGGAACTCGAAATTGATTAAGATTTCATTTTAGGTAAGCATATCTACCCAACAATACTAAATTTTTAATGCAGACTATAAAAAGTTAATGGTAGAGTCAGGAATCATATAGCCTAAAGTGATAACTAGAATAGCTAATTATCATAGGTCCATCAGAAACCGTCAGAATTAAGTGTTTATGCAGGATAAGCTTATCCGCCTAAAAATGCAAAGTTTTAACAGAGAAACAATATAAAAATTCAGTAATAAAGCAACGTATAGACCAAAGGATCGATAGAAAAATACAATAATAAAGCAGCGTTACAAACCAAGGAACAATATGAAAATTCGATAATAAAGCAACGTACAAATCAAAGGAACAAAAAAATTTTTATAATATAGGAAGGTACAAAGCAAAGAAACAATATCATAAATCAATAATAAAGCAACGTACAAAACAAAGAAACTGCAAAAATTCAATAATAAGACAAAGCATAAACCAAGAAACAATATGAAAATTCAGTAATAAAGGAGCGTACAAACCAAAGGAACAATATAAGAGTTCAATAATAAAGCAACGTGCAAACTAACAATCCCAAGACGCACCAGGAAGGAGGGAGGCCCAACTTCCGAGGACCGGGGAAGTTTTCCGTAGTTCACGAAGGCGAAAATTGGCTCTAATGGGCCGTGTCAATTGAATGCAATGAATGGGCGCGTCTACAATGCAATTGGAGCCCGTCATTACGTCGTCACTTCATCATGCAGAGAATGGGAAAGGGAAATTGCCGAGTACATCATTATCATCATCTTCATTATCATCATCTCGTTGGCTTTCTTTATAGTTTAAAGCACGCCTTGTACAAAGGGGCCGCGGCTGTAGGACAGGCGAGACGGAAGTGTTGATGTATCACCCCCCCCCCCACCCCCCCCCTTTTTTTTTTTTAAAGAATGCTTTGCGTCATCTTTCACAGTACAATAGACGTCACTTGTAAGTCCCTGAGACATTTTCATCCCATTTTATTATTATTATTATTATTATTATTATTATTATTATTATTATTATTATTATTTATTATTATAGAGAGAGAGAGATATGAGGGAGTTGGGATTGAGCGAGGAGGGTGCACTGGACCGAAGGAGACGGAAGAATGTGTTGAAGAACCATTACAGCGACCTCAAATAGGGACAAGCTTGAAGAGAAAGATTATTATTATTATTATTATTATTATTATTATTATTATTATTATTATTATTATTATTATTCTAAGGGGTCCACAATAAAACAATTTTAAAAGTTCGTGTATAATTTATAAACACTACTTTTCGAACCCTTCTCTGGGTTCATCTTCAGTTCAAAATATAAACTCAGAGAAGGGTTCGAAAGCTTTTATAAAGTGTTTATACATTATACACGAACTTTTAACATTTGTATTATTGTGGACCCCGTAGAACATTATATAAACTCTCGTGATAGAGTTTTTCCCAATTATTATTATTATATATTATTCAGAAGCTGAACCCTATTCATATGGAACAAGCCCACAGGGGACCATTAACATGAAATTCAAGCTTCCAAAGATTATGGTGTTCATTTGAACGAAGTAACAGAAGGTAATAAGAAATACAGAGAGAAGAGATCTGTTATTATTTAAGGGATATATCATTCATCTTGTTTCTTTACTTTTCTTTAAATATAGTAATTGCTGAAAATGCAATTCTAAGGCTGTTTATTAAACCCCCATTATTGTGAGACGAGGATTACAAAACGTATTTTTTTTCTGGTATGTTCCACACATTGTTTGATCTCTTGGTGTTCTGTTAATTTTGGGTTTGATATTCTTGAGGTTCTTTCATTTTGGGTTTGACATACCTGGTGTTCTGTTCGTTTTGGGTTTGATAATCTTAGTGTTCTATTCATTTTGGACTTGATATTGATGGTGTTCTATTCATTTTGGGTTTGAAAATATTCTTATTTTGGGCAACCCAAATGTTGTCGTTGAGTTGAATTTAGGCCAAAGGCCAAGCACTGGGACCTATGAGGTCGTTCAGCGCTGAAATGGAAATTTACAGTAAAAGGTTTGAAAGGGTCAACAGGAGAAAAACCTCAAAGCAGTTGCATTATGAATCAAGTGTTAGGAGAGGGTGGAAAATAAGATGAAGAGAATATAAAAGGAGGTACAGTAAAAGGAACGAAAGTGGTTGCAGCTAGGGGCCGATGGCACGCTGCAGAGAACCTTAAGTAATGGCTACAGTGCACCGCATGAGGTCCACTGATGGCAATACCCTCCTACGGGGCCGAAAGGTTGTCAGTGCGAAAGGGTAATTCTTGAAACCATCCAAGTAAGACAGATCATCACATGAGGCATGTCGAGATGCAATGGGTGTAAGAATCCGAAATAGCTCGGTCCTCATCGGATCAGGATGATCATAAATAGAGTTATTCATTTCACACCAGGGTAGAGAGACCCGAGCGTCAAGGATTGAGTGAGGCGTTGCATTGCCTCTGCAATGTCCTTAAGGCTTTTATTTCGAGAATAATTGCAACAAGGAAAAATGTTTAGTTTGCTGTAACTTTCGGTTTCGGTTTAAGATTATTAGAAAACTCTGATTTTCGTGTGTGTCTTTCTTTCCCTCTTTGCAGTGTCCTTAGGTTTGAGTTTTCTGTAAAAGAAAACTATTAAGATGGCTTTTTGTCTGTCCGTCCGCCCCCAAATCTTAAAAATTACTGAGGCTAAACGGATGAAAATAGATATGTTGATCATCCACCCTCCAATCATTAATCATACCTATAGCATCAGTAGTTTTTATTTTATTGAAGGATGATAAAGTTACCCGTGATCCTACGTCTAGCACAACTAAAGGTGCCAACAGTGGCTGAGAGTTTCGTACAGCATTATCCGCTATACAGAAAACTTTCTTCGGCGCATTTTTTACTTGTTTTATTTTTTAGAATAATTGCAACAGGAAAATGTGTTTGACTTTCGGTTTCAGTTAAAGAGTATTAGGAAGTTTTGAGTGATTTGTGTGTGTGTGTGTGTGTGTGTGTGTGTGTGTTATGTCTTGATTTCAAGTCGTAATCTATCATCTGGATGGATGCATTACGAAAGCTCTCTCTTAATATGTCGCTATTTGATTTCTTAATTAATGTAGTATTCAGCGAGTCTAATTTTGTCGATACTTTCCGTCTGTAATTTGAATTATGAATATTGCTAAGGAGAGACTAGCTCATTAGACACCCTCTCTCATCCTGTTAGAGGTTGCATCACTACATCCATAATACAGGAGTGCCCAAAACGAATGGAAAATGTTATATACATCGAAATCAGCATGGTCCGTCTTATGTTCAGATTTAGTCTTTAATCTGTACATTGAGCAGTGTTCATCTGGCTGAGGTCGGCTTCTCATCCATAGTCTCCTGGCTAACAGTGCCTATGATTGTCTTTCCTCCTCCTCCTCCTCCTCCTCCTCCCCCTCTTCGTCATCATCATCATCATCATATCATCTCTTATCTCTCTCACTCAACCATATTGCATATGAACGCAATGACATCGTGTAATAGCACCTCGCTGACCCTTTTACCCTACCGCCCCAGCAGTTCTTATATATACCTCCCTTCCCCATTCCTCTTATAGATGCCCTCATGCCACATACCACCCCCTCCTCCCCCTCTCATGTGACCTCCAAGTCCACGTAACCCCCACCCCCTCCCTTCCCCCCTCCCCCTTCTCCCATCCTGCGCCCCCTTAACGGCTATTCATCACCCTGTCAGATGCATTTACATCAGTCTCTCTCGCCGCCCCCTCGGCCGACCTCATGGCGAGAGGGCTTTCTCATTTTGCGCTAGTTATGGCACATTTGAATATGCTCAGAGAGAGAGAGAGAGAGAGAGAGAGGATCGCTGATGGGGGAATTAAAGAATACCTCAGGATGAACGCTAAACCGAAATAGAGGACAAGATAAGGATGGGAAGAAATGGAAAGGTGATGCGGAGAGATGCGAATAAGATTAGACGGTAAATGGTGATAAAAATGACGAGATAAGTCATTGAAGGAAAACTAGTAAGATGAAAATGGACGTCCAGCGCTGAGAAAAATAGAATGAAATAGCGCGAAAATGTTATGAAATTGACGTTAAAGATAGTGATTGGAATAGAAATCTGAGAATAGTTAAGGAGAGAGAGAGAGAGAGAGAGAGAGAGAGAGAGAGAGAGAGAGAGAGAGACGAGCACCGGAAAAGCAAATATGCCCGTGACCGTCCGTCAACCTCTCTAAATGCTCTACACGCCACCAGAGAGATATTCCCCCACCTGAGATTTGCATTACTTATTCTCATACTTGTTTATTCTATAGCTCTGAATAATCACGAATCGCCCACTTTCTCGTGGAAAGAAAGTTTTCTGGAGCCTTAATCCAAATGGCATCTTATGCAGATCGGTTGCTCCGGGGAAAAGGGGCCAGATTCTTGCATAATGATTTGAGAAGTAGGTTTTTTTTTTCTTTTTCTATAGTCGCGGTGAATAAATAATCGGTTTGTAACACTCTGGCGTTACTTTATTTCTCAAAATATTGATCAAAGCAGTTTTCCAGCGTTTGAATATTAGCGAAGTAGATTTGGAAATAGGTTAAACTGTTACGAAAGAATATAGAATGTATATAATTGATTTTTATATTATATCTTTTTGTACTTATTTATTTTTGTATTTAATCTTTTTATACGATTAGAGTAGCATCTCTCGTATAGAAAAGAAATAAAAAATTATAAGAAAAGCAAAGTCGGCTTGTATTGGTTCTTCGACGCCGCTGGCCTTTTATTTGTTCAAGAATATTTAATTTTCTCCCATCCTTTAAGCTTTTTTCCCCAGAGTGGGCTCTTTAGACCTTTTATAAGGACTCCTCTTTTTTTCATTTTACGAAGTTTTTTTTTTCTAAAAACGTCCAACTCATATTTATCCAGTGAATTTATTTCTTACTTGATGTCCTGAGCTCTCCACTCAACATGAAAAGGATGCACACACAATTCTTTTTGGGAGATTATTCACAATAGCGTCGTCCTTTTCTTGCCCTTCTGTTATCCTTCGCCAGCTATTTTTTTTTCTATCACTATGCCGCATCCTTCAGTGGTTATCCTTCAAGCCATGCGTGTCCTTACGCTTGTCTTAGAACTCCTTGAGGTCCTTTGTATATTCAGCAGTGGCACGTCCTTTTAAAGACTCGAGTATCTACCAAGTGCCTTGTAATCCTCTCGACATATCCTGAGCGGGTGGGCTCAAGTGGGAGGAATCCTTCAGAGTCCTCCTGTCCTTGTTCCGTGTTGGCTGTCTCTCAAAGGAGCAAGGACCCCCCCTTTTTCCTTTGCCTTCTGGTACTTATACCCGATCCCCAATGCCCTCCAGGCATGACGTATAGCTTTCTCCCTTTGGAGTTACTGATCATACCCTGAGACCGATGTCATATTGATCCTTTCTAGGGGAGGCCTTCGTCTTCTGCCTCACCTTACGTTCCCCGCGGCCATCCATTTCCTGCAGGATAAGGTAGATAGATCCTTGGGCCGTACGTGCGAGACCATCTTGGTTCTGTCGGGTCTGTGATATGGATCCCGAAGCCGCCACATCGGGGGTCGAGTTTCGCCCGGGCATCTTCTGCTCGTCTCCCAACATCCCTGCGGCGGGATGTAAGCTAAAACTGAGAAGCCCTACGCATGCCCTCTCCCGCGAATGGATAGCTTGGGTGTAGTGTTTCTCATTAAGATGATAGAAAAAGGGAGAAATGGGAGGCAGATGTGGATTTTATAGATGTACTCTACCTTATTCGATTTCCTAAGGAGTCGATACGGCGTATCTGTATCTGCAGATTGAGTTTCCGTCGATTTTTGCTCAATTCGACTACGTAGGTTGGCAGTTCCAAAATGTGACCAATTGAAATATATGTATCTTATGATTATATTCATATGACAAAGAAAGTGACGGGAGAGTCATTTGGTTTATTGGTCTTTCAGTTGAAAGGAAACATATTCACTCGCACAGCCAATTTGAAGATTTCTCTCTCAGATGAGAGAGAGAGAGAGAGAGAGAGAGAGAGAGAGAGAGAGAGAGAGAGAGAGAGAGCGTACCTACAGTATCTCCTTAACATATGCGTCATTAGGGAAAGAATATCCTCTACTTAATCCTTCATCCTATACTACCACTCCCCTTAAACCAGTACACCTTATATTGCTCTCCCCTCCAATCCCTCAATCCTGTGAGAGCATCCTTCCCCTAATCTCTCTCTCTCTCTCTCTCTCTCTCTCTCTCTCTCTCCACTCAAAGCAAGGCTCCACTTTCATTTTATCTTCTCCTCCAAGCCTTTTATTATCTTTTTTCATCTTACTGGCCGCTGTTAACCCTTTTTTGTGTATCTATCCTTTGAGAGTCTTAAACCGATTTAAACTTCTGAGGGAGGAAATTCTCTCTCTCTCTCTCTCTCTCTCTCTCTCTCTCTCTCTCTCTCTCTCTCTCTCTAATCTGGTCTCTGTTTACGTGGGAAAGTTTGTTTTCTCGCGTTTGTTCTCGTTGAAGGAAATCCTGAGTATTCCTAAATGTATCAGTGCGTGAATGTAACTGAATATTTATGTCAACTACGTTACCAGATTATATTTATTAATTATACAATACTGTTTATTATAAAAGATAAGAGGCTTCTCCATATGGTGTATGCTATATGAATTTTTATCACATCACTGTGATTCATATATACAAGCTACAAATGTCCTTTAACATCCAGTTCGCTCTCTCGAAATTAATATATTTCCATATATGTTAACCGGAGGGGAATTTTTTCAGTTGACAATTTCGTCCTCTCGTGCATTCGAACCAGCGGACAATGGAGAAATCAGGACTTCTGGGATTTTAATTAATATTTTCTGCAATATTTACAGTTTGTAATGTCGATAATTATAAATGCATTTTATACAAGCAATTTTCTTAAAATTAGTAGTTATCTATATACATTCACGGAAGGTTTATGCTTCAAATTATATTTGTTACTTTCATTTATGGAGTGAATACACGTTTTGTTAATCAAGTACGGCAACGATGATATTAGCGTTTCGAAACGAATATTTTACATAGGGTAGAAATGCATCTACTGAATAGGTGAATGTCCCCTGTTTGAAGTTAATTTGATGGTTTCAGACATCAATCTGTTCTTCAGATTTCATTTGTTACTTTTGGTATTGCTTAAGGATGTTTTTAATACTTTTCCTATCGTAGTGGTTACCTTTGTTATTGTGAAATAATTTCTCATCGTTATTTTCTCTTCCTACGTCGAATAAAGTCTGTCAACCCGTTGTCATTATTATCATATTTTGCTCTCGTCACTATACTTGATGTGAAATATTTCTTCACCTCATTTGCCGTTATATTTTCTTCTTGATATATTTATAAAAAACGCATTCAGTAAAGAGCGAGCGAGTTTTGGAGTGGCATTTGAATTTAAATTCTCGCCATAATCCCTTAAAGACCGGTTGAAAATATCCTTATATAGCAGGGCAATTCTTTTCTCCCACCCTTTATCCCTTAACCCTTGCCCTACCCTAATTTCTGCCTTCGCCCCAAAGGACCCTAGCCCCTGAGCTCCCATGTCCATCACCCAGGTCCTGCTCCCTCCATGTACTACCCTCATTTCTCTTTTATCTCACCCCCGAGGCATCTTAAGTATAATTAAGTGACCTATTTAAAGCACAGAAGGTCGTCCCAGGTCATTCTGGGTCGGCTAATCAGATTAGAAACGGACGGTGACCCCGGGTGGCGTTCTAGCCCGGTCCAAATCGTTTCCAGGTGATATTTGGGGATCAGTGAAAAAAAGTGACCCCAGGTGATGATTGGTTTGGCCCAGAGGCTCCTCCAGGGATTTGAAATTCCCGGAGGATCGAAGGGGGGTCTAATTACAGACAATGAAAGACAGACGAAACCGGTGGTGAGGAAAATGAGCTGGTATTATTGAACAAAGGATAACGCGTTTCTGGGCGTATTTTTCGACAAAAAAAAAAAAAAAAAAAAAAAAAAAAAAAAAAAAAAAAAACATCTGAAATCCACGAATTCATGCGAGCGTATAAGAAAAAGATGAAGCTGTATAAAAGGGTACGAGATACGGTATTCTAGAGTAGTAGGGTACTGAAATATTTCAAGCTAAAATATTGGAGTTCTGAATATGCATTGCCCACGACCTTCCCGCCCTTAAAAAAAAAACGAATTAGCAAGATATAATGAAATCCGCTTGAAGAGTCTCACGTACCGTCTAAAGAGATTGATATATTCTTTATTTCAGTATATCAGGGATTCGGTGCAATTGTAAACGTCGACGAGAGACAACCCATCAAAAAGCATAATGGAAAGAATAAAATGGTGTAATGATCAGATAGCTCTAGAATATGCCAACCCAAGTACACAGACCTGCGCGCAAACACAACAATCACCCAGGCGCGCATGTACGTACGCACACACAAATCGTTCGTATTGAGGAGTGGCCCCGAGAGAAAGTCGTTAGCAAAAACTGCCCAGAAACGGTCTTTATGGCGTTATTAATGTTGACGGGGGCGGATTAGGGAATTAAGGCTGTCTTCGGCTGAGATGGATTATCCCCAAAAGCTTCCTCTGGCCTTGACTTTCCCGTTTCCTCAGTTCCAAATCTCTATACAGTGTCGACGAAAATATATAGTTTCCGTTTCCTTGTTTTTGTTTTGTTCCTAAACAGCAGTGAATAATAGTAGTAATGGTAGTGACAATATGAGAATATTGTCCATATCATTAAACTATAATTACTCGATAACGTCTAGAAAAGCGTCTGTTTCTGTGTTATTCCTACATAATGTATAAGTACAGTATATCGGTTTTCTTTTCTGTACACTTGTTTATTTAAGACTTATAGCAGGTTGATACCCCTTTGGAATCCTCGGTTGACTGTCCATGAGAATTTTCAGCTGCGGATTTAAAGAAAGAATTATACCAATTTATGTTAAATAGTTGTTTAAAGCAAAAATCCAAAATGGATACCTGAAGGCAAAAAGAAGACGAGGACTTCTCAGAGAGCTGGATGGGGATACAAAGGGGATGGGTTTTTGTAGATTTCACCGTTACTGAAGTATGAACAGAATTATTTATAGAAATAGAACATACGTCGTTTTCTAAATCCTATATCTGGTTTATCCCAGAAGCTTTAAATTATCATGGAAGTTCCATGGGCCAGTTTTTGTGCGACGTCTTTGTCTCCTAACTATTGTTTTTGTTGTATCCGTTCATAAACGGGCAAAAATCACTTAACGACACAAAGCCGTTTACCCAGTATGATAATCTCGTCGGTGCTGTTCACTTTTGACATCACTGTCGTGTTGTTACAAAAGGAATTACATCTCTAAGATCGTACGCAGAATTAGATGAATATGAACTGTAGCGACACCAGAACAATGCTGAAGTGTCAATGACAGTAAAAAAAAATTGTGCTACTTATCAAGGATGACCGTGCTATTACAAAAAGGCATTCTGTGAATAACCACTATCTCGTTTCTGTGTTTTGTTAAGCTGGGCCATTTGGTTGTATCATTGCGCTGCGTTAATTATGGATATTAGTATGATGTCATTTACGACTAATTAACGTTTGGTGTGGTCTAGTGACTTTGGTATGTCAGATAGAGATTGGAATTGAGAAAAATTTCCTTTTTGCAATTAATTCTCTATCATGATTTTCTTTTTCTCTTTAAAGTTTAAGCCTGACCTAAGATTCTTTCTCTTCCCTGCGTCACGGGGGATACCCAAGGATGGGTATATTCCGCCATGGCCATTCATCCTTAGCAGGAGTCTTGAAGGAAACTGCCAATTTCAGGACCACCCGCAGGGGCGGTGAATACCCCCACCCACCCGCCCCCCGTCCAAGCCCACGTCCGTGGTTGAAATATCCCGCAAAGTTGCCCACTGGATGCTGAACTAACTTGGGCCCTGGGGAGCGAGAAGTAGATAGAGTCAGTCAGCATCATGCTAAGATGGTTAATGACATTCGATACTTGGGGGTATTTTTCTGGGCATGTCCGAATGCCCACTGGTCGGCCGGAGACTGGAGAAGGTACGGGATTTGTCTTACCTGAATTTAGCCGGTTGGTTCCCATAAGGTGTCAAAACTACGGGCTGCTCTATGAGCAAGAGCCCGTGCTGGCATGAGGCCAGCTTAATTTCCAACAACAAGGCGTCTAATAATTAATTTCGTATTTTTCTCATCAGAGAAACCTTGGAAGGGCTGTGCTGTGCATGATGGCATCGGCGTCCAATGGAAACGATGTAATTCGATAATGACCAAATTACACAAATCAGAACGGCTGGGCTTCATTAACTACCTTAACATTCAGCTAATGAACCACCATTACTCGAGAGATGAAGATACAATTATATAATTACATTTGATTATTCTCCGGTGAGGATTTCTCGACCCGGTCGCTCTGAGCGATATATATTCTTTTTATTTTTTCCTCCTAAAAAAACTGGTTTAAACATAGACTCGATTTTATCTCGGCGTCCCTTCAACAAGTTTTGTTGCCCTTCTCGAGTTGTTCCTCTTCTCTCGCGTCTTGATGGACGCCCTTTCTTTTGTTTTCTGAGAGGATGCTGATAGGGCGCCCTTTATGCTCTGCGGCGCCCTCGTCGTTAGTGGAGGAACTCGTTTTGAGAATGCGGGCGTCGGTTTTTGGATCAGGGTGTGAATGTAGTGTATATGTGTATGTATATATACATACATACATACATACATGCATATAATATATATATATATATATATATATATATATATATATATATATATGAATGTATAATCAAAAGCTCATCAAAACAATGGTTTAAAGCTAAGGACTACGTATATTTCGGTGGACCGACTTCCACCTTACCAAGTCAGTCTGAGCTTCAAACCAGAGTGTTTTAATTGGCCTTTATACGTATCCTGTTTTATTAGAAGAATTTATTTACATGTTTACATATTATATATATATATATATATAATATAATATATATTGTACTAATCTTATATACATGATACATATAGATATAATAACATATATACATATATACATATATATAATACATATTACATATAATGATATTATAGATAACTATATATATATAGATAATCGATTATAGAGATAAGATAGATATATAGATAGATATATTATATATATATAGATATATAATATATATATATAGAGATATATTTAATCAAATCTATATATGTATATATATATATATATATATATATATATATATATATATATATATATATATATATATTATATATATATATCGAGCTACAATGTCCTTTAATATCTAATTCGCTCTACCTCGGAATAACATATTTTCATATATGCTTAACCGAAGGGGAATTTTTTCTCGATAATAGATTTGCCTGGACCAGGGCGCGAACCTATGGATCCTTTCAAACCCAGGAACGTCAGTGAAGCTTTTCCTACTACACCACCGCGAGAGGTGTAGTAGGAAAAGCTTCACTGACGTTCCTGGGTTTGAAAGGATCCACGGGTTCGCGCCCTGGTCCAGGCAAATCTATTATCGAGAAAAAAATTCCCCTTCGGTTAAGCATATATGAAAATATATTAATTCCGAGGTAGAGCGAATTAGATATTAAAGGACATTGTAGCTCGATATATGTATATGAATCACGGAAATGTGATATGACTTCTATATATATATATATATATATATATATATATATATATATATAATATATCGGGTGTTCATGTGAATTGCAAGTTTCATTTCGACAAAACTCTTCTCTCTCTCTCTCTCTCTCTCTCTCTCTCTCTCTCTCTCTCTCTCTCTGTCTCTCTCTGCCAGTACAACAAACCCCAAATTGCGTTAACCTACATGCGGCAATACACCAAATTCCGTCAAAAGAGTTCCCAGCAAAGTAATTCGTGGAGACAGCCGCAGCAGCATGAATTACGCCAACAAATAAAAATAAAAATAAAAAAAAAATAAAAGTCGCCATTTTTGTGAAATGCCTCAGTAATTCTTTGAGTAGCATCTTAACTGACCACAATGATCTACTTGAGGAATTTTTACAGCTGGTTTTCAGCGGCTGCACGCGAACCTTATGATGATGGGTGTCAGTGCCTCTTCGTCGTGTAATATTGCATGTTCTTGCGTCCCACGCTGTTACCAACGCGGTATATAGCTTACTCAATGCCTCGGCAAGCTCACGCAGACATATTAGAAGTTAATAGACTTTATTTGCGAGATTTGTGATTAAGTACAATTATTGCGTGAACAGTCAGCGAACTTTAGGTTTATCTTGCTGCAAGCTTAGAGAAATTGTCGGTTTAGTACCTTCCGGTAATAAGGAAATTTAAAGTGACGCTGCTTGCAATGCACAAATCTTTTAAGTTTACTAAATGATTTGTGGTGGGATTATTTCCGATTCTTTGCGGTAATTATTTATTTGTTTAATCCTGTGACAGGGTTACGAATCATGCAATGTGGCTTGTAATCTTGATAAATATACGCATAATCCCGTTCTGTTTCTTGCACATCTTGCAGATTTACGTTAATTTGGTTATAATCCTATAATAAATCCCATCAAATATGTTGCGATCAGCTAGGACTCTTAATTTTTGCCTAGTATCAATATAAAGACAAGGTTTTCCCTCAGTCATTAGTTGTTCTTCACTAGCAAAATAGCTAATCAATTTGAGCAATTTCTCACAAGTTCTCCTACAGTTCATGCTTTATTCTCGTCCACTGAAGAGAACTTTCTTTCAGAATCTACATAAGCGAAGAACAGAATTCTATTCAAATACTTTAGTCACTTTAAAATAAAATAAATAAATAAATAAAAGGTTCCCGCCATTTAATTTCATTGAGTTCTGCCACTATCCGCCATTTTATACTTCACCTAATTCCCGTATGATAAACTTGCAAAGAAAATATACTTTTATATAGTCAACGTGTTCTAGAAGTCTGTGTAGATTTATCGCCCAGAAGCAAGTAGATTTATCCCTTCCGGTTACTTTTCTCTTTAATTCAATATAATTATTTGCTGTGCTCGTGTGTAGACAACATAAAGCAGCTGCTTTTTCATTAGCCCACAACTGGGCGTTAAAATGAGACGGGGACCTGCTCCCGCAAACAGAAGCCAGAAACCAACTTTTAAGTAGTAGCTGCTGGTTCGGTATGAAGAAACCAGTCAGGGCAGAACTTGTGTGTACAGTTGATTGCCCGGACCGCGGGGTAAAAGTCACAGAGAGAGAGAGAGAGAGAGAGAGAGAGAGAGAGAGAGAGAGAGAGAGAGAGACTAACTCTAAAAAAAGTCATGTTTTATTTTCACAAATGATTAGGCCCTTACAATTTGTATTTGGTGCTTCCGTAAGCTTGGATATTACAGTGAGAAAAGCGAAGTAAAGTGAGAGAGAGAGAGAGAGAGAGAGAGAGAGAGAGAAGATGCACTAAAAGCCTGGGGATAATGACAGAAGAAAATGAGAGGAAATTTAAAATAAATGTAGTCTTGTTTGTGACGGTGAACCAAGCGTTGATATTTTTATGCTTGGGTTCAGATAAAGTGGTGTAAGTAAGTTATTGAAAACGATGGATGGGGTCTCAAGGAAACTTAGTATGGATTTACTGTCTCAGGTTTATGGAAGTACGAATATCCACTGTTTATTCTTTGTACGTGTAAGTGTACGCGCCCGTGTGTGTGTGTGTGCAAGATGACCTTAATTTCTTTATGTATTTTACAAGATTTTTTTTTATTAAGACTAGATACCTCTCTCTCTCTCTCTCTCTCTCTCTCTCTCTCTCTCTCTCTCTCTCTCTCTCTGGTTGACCGCATTACCAGCCCAGCCCCTCACAGATAAATCAAGATGGAGAACCTTTTCAGCGATGTGTCTTTGTTACTTAAAACAACACATATTAATTTTCTTTTCTGAAGGGAAAGGTTATATTTGCTCTCAAAATCCGATTATTTTATTTCGAAGTCAAAGACCAAATTTTGGCCTGTTTCAATATAACCGGTTTTATGTTGCTAATGACCGAATTTACTTTTAAATTAAAAGCCTCATGTAGTTTGACTGGTATCTTCAGTTGCCAATTGTGTGTGTGTGTGTGTGTGTGTGTGTGTGTGTGTGTGTAGTTTATTTTGTGCTCGTATTTCCCCCTCAAATGTGACACCATATTTCAGTTGATTTGTTCGTCTTGTGCGTGTTTCATTTCATTTAGAATTCTGGATTTTGCAGTACAAAATCATCTTCGCTTGCATTAGAATTGAGGCCGTAGTTGTAATATTCATATTTAGCTGACATTTTCCTTTCAAAAATACGCTTAACTGCAGGCAAACCTAATAAATAATACTTTTTATTGTCTGATTTCTTTTAAGATTTGAAGAGTTCAGTTTAGGATGACATCGTAACTACTAGTTACCATTTACATATTCGAGTATTAAACAGTGTTACTTGTTCCTAGACCATTTACTCTTCTATATCTCTGTTTTGATTACAGAGCAGATTAATAACTGCTTTTACACTGCTGTTTCTTATTTTAGAATGAAATGCAGTTCTTCGCCTGCTTAAAGTATTCGTATTTACTATGAATTTGGAGTTATGTCCTTTTTACTGCTGCAGGTGCTATAATAATAATAATAATAATAATAATAATAATAATAATAATAATAATAATAATAATAATAATACTGAGGATTTAGAAAACAGAAGGCGGAGTATACCGTGAATATTTTCATCTACAAGGAATTGTGAAAATGTAAATAGTAAAGTAATTAGTGAGATACTTTTAACATCAAATTACTGCACTCGTATTAAAAGATATACAATTAAGGCAATGTGTAATTGGGGGAAAGTTAATAACGGACTTGAATTAATTAGATATTAATGAAATCTGATGGCAATACAATGACGCAGCAGTAATGAATAATAGAAATAAAAGAACTGTTATTGTGACGAGAATGTGAAAGCAAACCATAAGCAGTAATACAAATCTCTCTCTCTCTCTCTCTCTCTCTCTCTCTCTCTCTCTCTCTCTCTCTCTGTTGACCTACATGCTGAAAAATTTTTGGTAATTGCTCTATATTCATGTTTTTATTCAATTACATTATCAACATATAATTTTTTAGATTTTTTTTTCTATGTTTGTAATAACACTTCATTTATTTTATTTTATTTTTTTTTAATTCAAATCTTGCATTTCACCCTTGATTATTCACTGGAACATTTACACTATTATCGTCGCAGAAATCTATACTGATGTTACCTTCAAAATATAACACCCCCATCCCACCCTTCCCTTTCCCTGAACCTCCCCCCTCCCCCATCTCTTACTCTACCCCACTCACTCCCCATAGTACCACCCACGGTCCATGGTACCACCCATCGCTTGTTCCAACCCACGTGTCATTAGAGGTTCGATCTGGCCACTTGTGGTGGCCTATAGGTCTCTATGCTTGGTGGTTGGCCACCGTCCCACGGGGGTCATCTCGTCCACTTACGAGTCGTACTGACCACTGCCGCATCTGTCGTTCCGCGGCGCCCCTGTTCCTTTTGTCAAATACCGACGACACATTAGCGGTTTTTTTTTTTTTTGTAGGGGATGGCATAGGTAAATGGCTGTTTGCCACCTGTTGGTCCGTAGGCCTATCTGGTTGTAAAATGTATTTTTTTTATATTCTTTTAGTGCGTTTATCCGCTCAGGTGTTATCTAGCGGTCGGATCTCAGGTGTTTCAACGAATTTCCGCGATTCCTTTTGGTGGTCGTGGTGCAATGGAGAGGAGGATATGATACTTGATGATGTATAGGTAAATTCACCTGGAAAATTTCACTATAGGTGAATTCCACCACAATAAAAAAAAAAGTTAATGAAAGAAAGAAAAAGTAGAAATTTTAGTTCACATTTTATTCTGACATTAGGACAAGGAATAACCGCGAGTTATATATATAAAAAAAACTCAATTTATTCACACAAAATTCTCTTAAGACAAGTTACGTGTAGTGCTTCTTAAAAATTGCAGGTTTTAATTTTGATAATCTTGCACTAGCTTCTTCAGTCGGGCGTTAATATTTTGACAGGTATTTTTTCTTTTTGTTAAGACTCCACGTTCAAATGAACGCTATTTTTTTCTGGTTTAATCCATCCACCTTATGGCAGTATACGGTTTCCACAAATTTGGATGAGTGAATGGTATGCATTGTGGAAACCATTCTACCGAGTCATTTGATCTTGGTAAGACATTTATTGTTTTTTATAGAATTTAAGCCAAAGACCAAGCGCTGGGACCTATGAGGTCATTCAACGCTGAAACGGAAATTGGCATGAAAGGTTTGAAGGGTGTAACAGGAAAACATTGCTGTTGCACTATGAACCAATAGTTAGGAGAGGGTGGAGAGTAAGATGGAAGAAAGAGAATGTAAAAGGAGATACAGTAAAGGTTGAAGCAAGGGGTCGAAGGCACGCTGCAAAGAACGTTAAGTGGTGCACTGACGGTATTACGGGGATTTCTGAATGTAGAAATACAGAAACAAAAAAGAAGGCTCTCCATAATTCACTTTTTTCTGAATGTGGAAATACAGAAACAAGTGAATTATTTCGAGCTTTTGCAAAGTCCGTTAGAAAGGTCACAGGTCGATTATTTATCCTTCAATCACGCACAGCAATCAGAAGGCGATAATGGGAGTTTTCTAAATCATCCGACCCTTTTTCCGAGGAAAAAACTTTTACATTCTGTCCGGGTCATCAATGCTTTTCGTATATGTAATTTTTTTTCGTCGCGAAGCTTACGTTTGCCCATCACTGAATGTTGCAGGCCTGCAGCCATGGTCGCGACCGTCGGAGTTAAATTAAATAGTAAAAAATGAATAGGTAAAGGTACGTTAAGGGAGAAACTAGAATTCAGATCAATAAAGGAAAGGAACCAACGGTAAGTACAAATACCCAACAACCCTAATTACCATAAGTACTGGAGAATTATAATGAAACAACAGTAGCCATTTAAGAGGCATTTATAAATGTCACGCCTTGTGTCAACAGTTTTATTTTATTTTTTTTTTTTATTTATTTATTTATTTATAGCAATCTACTGTATATCAGTGGAATCAGGACCAAGAGCTATTTCACACGGTATGAAAAATTATTAAAAGAGCCTTAAATCTAGGGTTGAGAACTAGAAGGGCCAATGTCATAAACCATGTTTTCAGAAAAACGCGTTTAAAATATTGCTTCCTTTATTAAAATTCAGGTAAGTACAGCAAACGAAAGCTTTTTTTGGGGGGTGATTGCTTAACTTATAACATTGGCCATTATCGCACTGAAACAGTGATAAATTTCTAGTTTAGTGACGGTCTTAACTACAATCGGCAATTTTTTGACATTGGCCTTTTTAGTTCTCAGTCGTAGATAATGCCTCCAGTACACCACCTGAGGTGGACCGACGGAACTAGCCCCCTTACGGGGGAAACATTGGTAACAACAGGCCAGAAATATAAATATTGGACGCATTGACCGTAAACCACAGTTTAGGCAGTTCGTTTGAAACCGTTTTGGGTTTTGTCCTTAACTTTACCGTGGGCCAGTTGTTGCCCTCCCACTTGTTTGTTTTTGTTTGAGGTATCGCCGACACCCAAATCCATCCGCCACGGTAACGTAGCCTTACTGTAACCCCTGGAACCCCTGTGGTTAGCGCGCGCAGCGCAAACATTACCTCTTGCCAGAACATGCCGTGCCTGCCAAGAATCTTTAAATTTGCGGCATAAGGCGCGAAAGCGCCGTTTCCGCCACGGCCTTTCTGACAGCACACATAAACGATCGTCGCGGTATTAGTAGCTCTACTTTGTTTGTTGTTGTTTTGGTATCGCCGCCATATTGGTTTTTGGTGTCTTGGCGCCGAGTTCCGCCGATTTCGGTCGGCGGTCGAGTGGGCCCGCTAATCTGTAAGTGCTCCACTGTTTTAAACTCTCCTAAAGTAGTTATGTTAACTGCTGTTGCAGAATTGGCTTCGTGCCTCCATACATCCCTTTACCCTGATGATATGTGAGAACACGAAAGCATTCAGTCGAATTTTTATTCTTCAGCCCTTCTTCCAACTCAGCGATAGATCGTCAATATATTTATGTTTGTGGGCGTAATATGGGTAGATTTAGACTCGAGTGTGATTTGCATATGAGAAATTTATGAACAAAGCGAGAGATAAGGTTATTGGCGTATTTAGAATCTCACGTGCCATTTGCATACGGAAAATTTATGAACAAAAAGGAACGGAGAGATAAGGATGTTTACGTACAGTACGTACACCTATCGATAAGAATAAATGCTCCCTCTGCCTCCCCAGGACGTTAATAAAGGCGATCTTGGCTTACCGCGTCTCCCGCGAACTGCTCTTTGATTTTTGCATATCGTTGTGATCAGCCGGAGGAGGGAAGCAAGGGAAGGGAAAGGAGCCCACTCGTTGTTGCTGCTGCTGACCCGTAAATAGTAAATCCACTGGCTCTCTCACCCTTCTTGTTTGGTCTGCAGACCTCCCTACCCCGTCTTTTTTTTTTTTTTTTTTTTTTTTTTTGGGGGGGGGGGGCTTAGCTTTATATATATATTATGTTTCATGCCATCCTGACACATCATCAGTCTGTAATATAAAAGTAATTCTCATTTGTAAAATATAAATTTAAAGTTTACTTGTTAATTTAAAAAGGAATATATAAAAAACAAAAATTATTTACTTGGTGACATTAAAATTGGCGAAATTTAAGTATAGTCAGGAATATTAACCTTTAATAATCTAAGAATAAGAAATGAATGGCTATAGGACTATATTATAGGATCGTCATTTGCCCAGACCTCGACTACGACAAAAGTTGAGCAGAGGATTGACTAGAATTGAGGGAAGAAACGAGGTGCTTGATACGTAAAGACTCAAGTGTCGTTATACGTATATTGGCTGTGCTGGGTATTGTCAATTATCGGAAAATGTTTTTTTTTAATTTCAGTTTAACAGTGAGCTGCATGAATTTATTACATAGAAAAATTCAGGGTTGTTATCCTCAGGCCAGTTTGCAACAAGCGTTTTTTGTTAATTTCATTTTAACAGTGAGCTGCATGAATTTATTACATTAGAAAATTCAGGGTTGTTATCCTCAGGAGCCAGTTTGCAACAAGCGTATCGTCGATCCAACGTAAGTAACGGACACCTCGGGCAAGTAAATTTGTAAATGATATTGGATCGCATAAACGGTTGCAATGTCTCTTTATGAATAAGGAGTGAGCCTATTTTGAGAGGATTAATAGGTATTACATTAGCTTTGAGACTTCCGAACTCTTTCAATAATTTTCTTGTTACGGTCTTCTGATTTATTTTTGAAAAAATATGGATTATTTTTTTTAACTAACTCGTACCCTACGAGAGGTCTTTTATAAAATAAATAAATAAATTGCTTAACCTGAACTTTACGGAAATTACCCCTTCCTTTGATGTACCTAAACTACCCATATACGCCACTTTTAACTATTTTTTTCTGCTGAATCAAGGATAATCCCAGTGCGGGAAGCTTCCTCAGCCTCTGTATATTTATTTATGGATTTGTTGTTGCGGGGGGTGGGGGGATGGTGTGGGCCTTTGAGTTCTACCCACATTCTCGTTTGAAAGACAAAAGAGAGAAGCGTCCAAAGAGGTAATGAAAAACAAAAAAGAAGAGCGTCCAAAGAGGTAATGAAAGACAAAAAAAGAGGAGCTTTCAGAAAGGTAATGAAAGACAAAAAAGAAGAGCGCCCAAAGAGGTAATGAAAGACAAAAAAAAAAAAAAAGAGGAGCTTTCAAAAAGGTAATGAAAGACAAAACAGAGGAAAGTCCGAGCGTCCAAAGGGTAAACAGAGAATCACGATCTGCATTGAAATCTTGCGCCAAAAACAAACTGGAACAGTTCTCTTTCGAAATCTCGTCCTATACCAAAGGTTGCAGAGCTCCGGCGAAAAAGAATAATCTTTTTCCTATATAACACACCTTCCCTTGTGCAATGTCAGCCCTTCGAAATCTCCCGCCGATCGCACCTTTTCCTCCCTCCCGAATCATCATCTATTAGATGCTATGTCTTCATTCCCCTGACCAGCGAACGTATCTCGCTCTTATCAGTTCTCCTTTCGTTGTTCGTAACGAGACGAAATGGCATTGTTACCCAGACCACTTCTTCGTCTCTTATGTATTTCTTTGCTCTCTGGCGGGGTACCCCCAACCCATCCACCCACAACTCATATACAGCCCACCCCCCTTATTTTCGTTTATCAGATTTGAGTCCTCTCTCTCTCTCTCTCTCTCTCTCTCTCTCTCTCTCTCTCTCTCTCTCTCTTCTAAATTGATGTTTATGTTCTCTATCACTGATTCGTCCCAACATTGGTGGTCTTTTGAATCAATTTTTAAGAATTTTTTTTTACTTGCTTTGCAAATTTCTTTCGCTTGTTTCGTTTCATTTAAAATGTCTCATTGTATATTTTGATACTCTTCTCCGTGTCAGCATTCTCACTTCTTCACCCTTCTCAGATTTAATATTCATCCCAGTTACATTCATGGATTCTCTGCATTTCCTTTCTTCCCATTGTTCTCTTCTTCCCCCGTTACTTCTTCACTTCCTCTATTGCCGTCAAGCCCTTGTGGATGTTAAATTACAAATCGGCATGATATCACGACCCCTCGCCGCCCCGCGCTGGATATCTTATACAAAGTCGACGCAGCGGTACCTGATGTGTTGCCAATTAAACGCACCACTCCGGGCAGCAAAACCATACTTCATTATCATTTAGATAACAACGGAGATCATCATAAATTCCGGTCTCCCGGCCCGAGAAAGAGAAAGAGAGAGAGGGAAGGCTGAAGGCCTTTCTTCGGGAGAGAGAGAGAGAGAGAGAGAGAGAGAGAGAGGAGCTTCAGGGTGTTGTACCATAATCGCGGTTTCGGGAGAGATTTATCATTCGCCGCGGACTGATCTCGAAATAAGAACCAGATCAACGCTGGACGTCCTTATCGTTGGGGGTCCCTGTTGGTCAGCCTAATATGGCGGACGGTAATCTAGACTACAATGGCAAGTCAAGTCTTGTATCCCTGTGGTATCCGTTGCGCCAAGCCTTAGCTATGTAACTGCGTTGGGACGCCATCGTGGGTCGAACCACGCGTGGTCCAGCATTGCTGTAGGCCTGTTGAGATAAATGATACCGTGCCCTCGTAATAGAAAGGGGCTAGAAGCTTTTGTTGTGTCGATGATAACAAAACACTGCTGGTAGGAATCTGGAAGTATCCTTTCTGGTGTTATGAGGCTTTGCCGAGGTGTCTTTGAGGTAACTGCCACGAGTCTCCCAGCATATGGAGTGGATTAAACAATCGAGACGTAGTGTAAAAATTGTTGTGTAAGAGCAATGAACTAAATTTCGTTAATCTTCAGTTATAAACGAAAATCTAATTTAACTCTATCTAAATGATGCTTGATTTGAATTTCAAATTTACCCTGGAAAAAAAAAAAAAAAGTTTCTCTCGAAGTTCAAGGAACTATGCAGTAGTGTTATCCTTTTTTATTGCATTCAGTTCCATTCTTAGGTGATTTTTTTCCATCCTATTTCAACAATTAATTTTAAGATCTTTTTTGCAAATAAGGATTGCCCAAGAAATTTGGTCTTTAAAAATATTAGGCTATTTCAGGAAAATGTTCACAGTCCACAAGTGCCAGTTGTTATAGTTCCTAAACTAGATTTTTTAACTGCAAATCAATTAAGCAACTCGAGATGGAATTGAAATACCGTTTAGATATTTATTATCCACATTACTTTTAAATTAATTTTTAGTAATTAATTTGCAATAAAAACCCTACTACCTTGTAAAGATAAACTGCTGATTTATTGCGTTCTGGCACTGTATACTCTTATACTTGCCCCAACTGCCGAGCGCAGTATTTGGGTAGTTCCTTTGAAGGCGCTCAAAACAAGATACTTCCAGCATGCAGGGATCAGTGACAGGGCAGGTAGAGACTTAGCAGTAAACACGGCAGTAGATGCAATCAGACAAGACTATGTATATGGGATTTTAGGATTGTAGATCCTTTTTCAAAATTGTATCTTTTAAGGATTTTAAAATGTATCTATATGCACAAACTTAAGCCACGACTCAACCAAGATCAGTCCTCCTTTCAGTCATCCATAATCATGAGTATCAGATTGCCCAGGAATTAATCTCCAGCAACTACGATTTAACAATCCCATTCACTCTTCATTCTCTCAATTCCAGAACTCCATAAGGGCAGCCTCCAGCGCCGTCTTCACCGCCACCAGAGGTCTCGCCAGTTTCCGCAACGTGAAGGTCCTCGTCCCGACCACGTGGGACGCCACCTCCTGCCAATCCCTTGGGGACCTCCAGGGCGCCCTTAGAGAAACCTGGGAAGGCGCTGACCTCAGGGTAACGAAAGGCAGTCACCCATCCCTTGGGTCCAAGCCTTGGACTTTGCATTCTCAAGGCTGCGGGAAGACTGGGGATTACATCTCCCTTGGCCACGAATTTCTGCTCTCTAACGAGACTGCTTCAATCGGTGAGTTTACTAGTTTGTTCCAATAATTGTTTTCTACAGCAAACATTTTCTCTTAAAAGAGAATGTCGCTATTGCGAGACGATGCGTTCAATCTCTAGCTCCGGGGTTCTTAAACCTTTTATTGGCCGATTCAGAATCTTTTAAATTTAACACGGTGACCCATGCTGTCATACTCTTCAATCTTAGAAATACGTAATTTGCATATCCAGCATCATAGCTTCAGTAAACCTAACTTACATCCTAATGTGAAAGTAGTCTACTTTAATATATTTACTCAATTTCGTCTAGATAAGAGTAGAATTGGGTTTAACTCCCGTCAGGGTAGTTTAAAAATAGGCCCAAAATTGAAACTCGCCGAAAATAACTAAAAGCCTATGAACAAGTCTTAAAATAGAAGGGAATCGAGCTACCAGAGATATCCAGTACTAAGCCAAGTAGGCAGAAGTACCCAATAAATACTACCACCTCAGGCCCACAGATGAAAAGACACCTGGTAGAAATAAAGTGGCCAGAACTGCTCAGCAAGGGCAGTAAGACCTCTTGGACAATATTGGTGTCAATTATCAGTAAAAGCAAAAAAGTTCGTTCTTTGTTATTACATAAATCTAACGTAGGTAGGTTCATAGTTTTGATGTAAAATTTACTTCGTAAAATGCAAGTATTTATAATGTTTTACGTTACCTTCATCTTTACAGAACTATGCAGAAAGCAAGTAGCCCAGTATAAATAAAAAATTATTGGTACAGAAAAAAATAGTATAAAAAATTTTTCGTGAAAATCCTTTTTGATATGGCTTAAATCATTGAATAAACCCCAAATAATTGTTTAACCATAAATCCAGTTAGCCGCCAAAACTTCATTTACTTAATTTTTTCATTTACTTAATTTTTTTCTTTCTTATTCCAAAGATTTCTTGAAAAATAGTTTATGCCGAAATGAATCTATACGAACATTTTCCTAAAGTCAAAATCATAAGATACCTGTAATGCACTGTGATCTTTATCTAGATCGGTAAACCTGTTATTCTTAGAGCATTATATCATTACATTAAATTTCATGAATCAGTTGTATTATAACTATATGTACACTTTCTATTGACATTAGCCAAGAGGAAAAGAAATGACCAACATAATAGAAGACAATGATTTATTCAGTTAAGTGTTACATTTCCTGCCTCCTAAAGACAATTGGAAGTATCCTTAAATTTATACGGCAGCTTGAAAACCTAACCATACATTAAGATTTCTTGACATTACGTTTTGTGAGCGAATGCTATGATTTGATCTAGGAGATACAGAGAGCAAATTCAAGTAATAATAATGCCTTAAGGAAGTAATGGTGAAATTTGACTGCGATGTAGCTGCTTCATAATGAAATACGCAAAGTTAAAACTATTGAACCCCCACTTGAGTAGCCATTACGTTACTTTGACCTGAACTGGGGTAAAGTTACATTAAAAAAAATTGCAAATCGAATTCACGTATCACTTTAAGAAACTTCAATTATTAAACCCCCCTGAGCCTTGCCCATAGGTCCTAAGACCTATGGACATGGCATGGAAGGGTCCTCCACCCCTGCTGGGGCACCGCACCCCTGTTCGCAGAAGAACTCTTGAAATAATACCTTTTAATTACTAAACCGTACCTTGATAAAGAACCATTTTCCACATGGGCGCTTTTGAAGAAAACGCAATCCTGGGCAAAAACTATGATAGAACTTGAATATCTGAAAGAAATTAATATACATCAATGGTCAAAGATACAGTGCATGCTAAACTTACATTCATCATAAGTTTACCACAAATAAAAGTAGCTGTTCACATTTTGACAACTTGTAAATGATATAGCTTAAGTTACCTATATGTTATAGACTGTAATTAACTTAGAAGAGCGTAATTGACAGTACTAACCTTAAAACTAGAGAAAAACAGTCGTAAACTAAGTATAATCCTCATGCCAGCCAGATACAACGTTTCACTGCGGATAATCTCTCGGCTGTGCTTGCCGGAACCTGAAATGGTTTCCATTTGTAGTTTGGAACTCTTACTTTAACCTGTTAAGAATTATGGTATGTTGGGCATTTTGAAAATTACTGAATAAACGGTTTGTAACCAAGTGTACTGTGACAGTATTTTTGAAGATAAAAAATAAAAAACAAAAAAAAATAAAAAACTTGAAGCATTTACGAAACATAAACATAGCTGCAACGATCTCTTAAGAGAACAGTAACAAAGGATTAGGGGAGACCGATACCTAGAATAATTCTGTAAATATTAAAGAAAACATTGAAGTTAACAGCAAGATGAATTATACACACAATCTGAAATATAAAGCAGTAACCGATTAGTTTTGTCACAAATATTGAATAAAATCGCAGAAATTAAAAACTTTTAAAAAGGTAACTTAAATAGAAAACGAAACTACTGAAGTATCTAAACTTAACGTCTAACTCAAAAGCTGGAAGTTCCCATTCCTTCACGGAGACTCATGGTGACGATTATATCTCCACCAGCGTCGCAAAGTGGTCGACCAGTGTAGAAAGTCTCCGCGTCGAACAAACCGATAACACTCAAATCGTACGATAACTGATGAGTTTAGTGGTTTAATCTCTGGTATCAGTTCTCGATGACGTCATCAGTTTTCAGACATGGACTACAAAACGACAAGAGTGGCGAGACCATTCTGTGACAGTCCCCTCTAACTAAATGTTAAGTAACAGTTATTGTTAAAGGTTACGCTCTGCGGCAGATTCATCACTTAGTATAAAGTAATGGCAAGGAATATTGTTTAGGATTCTTCACTTAGTATAAAGGAATGGCAAAGAATGTTATTTAGATACTACCATAAACATTACCTGCGAAATCGCGGTCAGTGTTTTGGAACAATAGATGCCAGCAGCGTCGTTATTGGCTATTTTCGCTGAGCATGACCAAATACCAGTGGCAGACGATATAGCAGTCAATCAGATAAAAATGCCATAGCGACCCATTTGTGAGTCGTGACCCAGCTGTTATGAACCGACTGTTGTTATACGAAAGGATGAACCACAAGAAAGTCATTTTAGAACTTTTCTCTCTCTCTCTCTCTCTCTCTCTCTCACCTCTTTCTCTCTTCTCTCTCTCTCTCTCTCTCGCTCTCTCAATCTCTTCTCTCTCTCTCAATCTCCTCATCTCTCTCTTCTCTCTCTAATATCATGATATATTATATATATATATATATATATATATATATATTATATATATATATATTATATATATATATTTAACATAGCACTTATAAGTACATGAAGACTATGGTTATAGTACTATGCAATACAATTGTTCTGCCAATATGAAAACTGTGAGAAAACCAAACCACTGTATATAACGGCAGAAAAATACAATGAAATCACTGATGTTGATGGTAATATTACATGTAATAACTATCGCCGTGACTGTGACGACTACCGGCGTAACTAAATAGGGCACAGCTCGGAGCAGATAGTAATTTTGTTAATGAAAGTTTCCGTTAAATAGTCGGGAGGCTTACAACGGCGGAAAGGGAAGAGGGGAATGTAAACTATACTTAGAGATCAATGGAAAACACGGGAAAAAGTCGGGGAGATCTCTTTATGGCTTATTTTTTCAACGTCTCTCTCTCTCTCTCTCTCTCTCTCTCTCTCTCTCTCTCTCTCTCTCTCCCTCCTCGTCATGCGAGCCACCACCCGTTGGGGGAAATAAATATATATATATATATGTGTGTGTGTGTGTGTGGGTGTGTGTGTGTATACACCAACCCCAGCTTATTTACCGCAGTATATCCCCATTGCTCACCTTATAAATTTTTCTCTTAGCCGCATATAATACTGTGCAAATAGTTCATTTCATCAGTTTCTTCTTGTTGGGGATGGGGATTAAGCTTGCCTTATGCCAGCACGGGCTCTTGCTCATAGAGCAGCCCGTAGTATCAGTCTCCTTCTCAGTCGTGTACCTATATTATATTAGTCCCAATTGTGGCTATTATAAAATCACATATCTGGTGAATGTGACCGGTAGATTCTATATATATATAATATATATATATTTGTGTGTGTGTATTTATGTATGCATGTATGTATGTAGTATAATAATTCTTAGGTATACGCACGAAATTATGATAAAATCTTACAAACCGCCAAAAACAAAAAAACAAAACAAAAAATCCGCAAACACCCAGTTGCGAAATTAAAAGGCACCAGACTGAAAAAGAAAAATCCCCCAACAAAATATTTTAATGGCCGTCTCGGTTGCCGTAATGAAGGTGCAAACGCCAGGTGTGGCTGCGAAAAATCCCCAGAAATCAGCCGAGACAGGAAAAGAAAAAGGGCCGAGAAATTAAGGAAAGATAAGAAATTAGGGAGAGAAGGAACTGACAAAAGCCGCCACGAGATGACCCCGGATGATTAGGGGAGACGAAATTACGGTCGGTCGGGAATGACGCCGAAATCAAAACGGAGCGGAGGTTGTCTGTCTGTCGGCGGAGAATTGGGGATAGGAGAGAAAGCAGCGTTGAGAAATTCGGAGTAAATAAGGTTTCATTTATTTATTTCTTACTTGTTTTTACGCCTGATCGCAATCTTGATCCGGTACTGTACTCTTGTAATTATAGTGAAAGTATGAACCGCTTTTCATAGTGTTTTTACATATTTAGAAATTTTAAAAATGAGGCCTATAAGTATAAATCCCTTAGAGTTTTCTTGACGACAAATTTTTTTTGTCGACCTTAACGAATTGAAGGTTTTTTATTGTATTTTATTATTTATTATTTTATCTATTTATTTATTTATTTATTTATTTACTTACTTATTTACTTATCTTTTACTTGCTTTTAGGCGTGATCGCAATCTTGATCCGGTACTGTACTCTTGTAATTATAGTGAAAGTATGAACCTCTTTCATACTGTTTTTACATACTTAGAAATTTTAAAAATGAGGCCTATGAGTGTAAATCCCTTAGAGTTTTCTTGACAAATTTTTCGTCGCCCTTAACGAATTGAACTTGCCGTGCGATTTTATTTTTTTCGTTCTGTATCTGCTAGAATAAAATTTATATTAATTAAGTTGAGCTTGTCTTGCAGTTTTATTTTCCAAGTTCTATATCTAAAAAGAGTAGAATTAATGTTAATTACAATTAAATGGAAACGGCTCATCCGAAACGGCGACCCCATATAAAAATGGGAACAAGCTGGGAAGAAGAAGACAATTAAATGTTTTTGACGATTTTATATTTTTTACAAATTGCCAGACAAGCACAAGATACTAAAATTTACGTTAATTCACCATGTAAACCTTGTTTTCCCCATAGATAAGTAAGTTTGTACCCATAATTATTTTTTGTATGCTATTGTGTATTTTTGCAAGGAAACCAGGCCCCTATTTTATGCTTACTTTTGACTCATTTTTAAGCTTGCTTTTGACTCATTTTATGCTTGCTTTTGCTCATTTTTATG
>NC_087217.1:59606639-59649139 GCF_015104395.2 Macrobrachium nipponense | reverse complement strand
TAATAAAATCTCGGAAAACCTCCTTTTCCTCAGGATTCCCTGAGGATCCCGTGCTCCTGACCAAACAAGAGCACGATCCAGATTCCAGGAGCGACAGATATTCCCGCTCCAGCACGAGTTTCCTTAGGGCCTCTCGAAGGCCTTCAGGGGGGAAACGCCCCTCGCCCGGCCCTTCGCGCGCTCGTACATGGACCGACGGCTTCTAGATCTTTTACACTTTTTTTCGCCTCCTCCTCCTCTCCCCCCACCCCTATCATTCTTTCGGCACCTGCGATGTTAGGTGATGATATATATATATAACATCACCAGAGAGAGAGAGAGAGAGAGAGAGAGAGAGAGAGAGAGAGAGAGAGAGAGAGAGAATACTACTTTTTATCAAAATGTATGAGGTATAATTTTGCTTTAGGATTCCATCATTTTCGTAATTAGCAAAATATTTTGAACTTTGTAAAGAATGGAGTAATGATCCTGGTTCCCAAAAGATCAAAACAAACTGTTTCCAGGCGCTGGATGGAGCTGAATTGAACTGGCATACCGAAGTAAGGCGCGAAATCAAGTTTTTCAAGTGAAAACATTTTTCGTTTTTTACAAGTTCGTTAATTGTACATATTCTATGCAGGGTTGTGCATCAGGGGCAGGTTGTTAGATGGTGAGTGGGACTTAGAACGGAGGAATATCTTTCAGCTTGTATCAGTTTATAAAGTTTGTCGGTACTGCTGCATTGATTCTTTGCAAATAAGAGAAAGTATGGAGTTCTTATACATTTATTTTTATTATTCGTAGCATCATCACGAACGATCACAGTAAAAAAAAAGGAGAGTATTTATATCAGTACATCTTCAAAACTACTTTTCAGGGTTCTTTTTCTCCTGGATTATTATTAATATTATTATTTTCTCCATCGTCCCAGAGTATGAAATATCTCCCATCTCAATCTCCACGTACACACCATTACGAAGCTAATTACATCCTTGGCCTATCAGCCAATTAAAACCCCTATTAACTTCCAAAGTGCAAAGTCAGAAGGACACCCAAGGACTCCCTCCTGCCTCTCGTCCTAATCGCCATCCTTCCACTGGTGCTGTCGATGGTGTCAGCGATTGTATGATACTGTCATCAGGGGGCACTGTAAAAGGGGTATGTGTCCGCCACTGGCAGTTGATAGATTTGATGTTTGATATCAGGAGAGAGAGAGAGAGAGAGAGAGTGAGCGAGAGATCAGCAGCATCAAGAGCACCTGTATTACATGGTGGCTCCCTCCTTCATTTTATGTCCCATATCCTGCTGCAAATCTCTCTTCAAATGAATATCATTATATTGGCAACTTTCTTATCTACCTCTGGCATTAATTAGTCAATAAAAAACTGTAAAAAATGAATCGGTACAAATATGCCATTGTTTTCAGTTGATAACATCCACTCCCTTCTGCAACTTTCAACTCTTTTCCTTTGTTCCAGTTTCTGCTATCAACTCTGCAACTGTCTCCTCTACCCCCTACTCTTCCACCTCCTACTACTCTTCCACCTCCAGACGCACCACGCCCCTCCCGAGACTCCTCTCCCCCACCGAAAAATTTAATTACAGTAAGACACGGAGCCAGACCTCCCCCCTCCCCCCTCCCGCATCCCATCCACCCCGAAGCCATCGTTTTCTCCCAGCGCCGTCCCGTAAACAGTTGTAGACTCGTTTGAACGCACCCATAGCATAGGGCTGAACATCCCTTACGAAATGATAGACATTAGCGACCTTAATGTCATCTGGGTCAGAGAATCGAAACCGTTTATCAAAAGAGGTGAACGTCGGCCGCGCCGTTCATTACGGGTCTCCTCCATCTCGCGTTTTGATTTTCGATCGTTTTCTCTTCCTGTTGCCGTTCGTTCGTTCGGTTGGTTCATGATGATGCCGATGATGACGACTCTGGGTGGGCTTTTAAATCCCATCTTTATGGCAGAGCACCTTTATTCTCTCTCTCTCTCTCTCTCTCTCTCTCTCTCTCTCTCTCTCTCTCTCTCTCTCGCATCGAGTTAAACAAAAGTGCTTGGCCAACACTTGGTTTCACACTTTCCTCCTCCCGTTGTTGTTTTGATTAGCTGAACTTTTCCTTTCATTACTCTTTTTTTTTATACATATACCGGAAATAGAAAGAAGGCATTTTTGGAAATTCGTTTTTTGTATCGAACTCCTTCAGCTCTATTTCAAAAATACGTAATATATATATATATATATATATATATATATATATATATATATATATATATATATATGTGTGTGTGTGTGTGTGTGTGTGTGTGTGTATGAGAGAGAGAGAGAGAGAGAGGGAAAGGAAATATTAATTATTACCGCTCTCAAGACTAGCATTACTGTTATTAACTCGGTTATTATAATTACCCACGAAATTTTTTTCCCTCGCGAACCTTCGGTAGTAAGAGAGCGGACGAAAGACGGGATTCCTCAAGTAAGAAAATCACGAGTAAGTGGAGGGAAAAAAAAGAAAAGCTCCCGATTAGAGCTCGGGTATTGCTTGCCCTGAAGTTATTTGATTCTAATTAGATCGTGATACGCAGTTCTAGTGCCCAGGGTTTAGAGAGACTCGGGATTCTGGTGATCTCAGACGGTTGGAAATTGAGAAGTAATAGAAAATGAAATGAAAAATGGAAAAAAATTAATGACATTCAGAGGAAACAAGGATTTTTTTTTCATTACGTTGTGGAGTTTCGTGATTTTTTTTATTATTATTATTAAATATAGTTATTTTTACCTTTTTTTCTGTCACTTTATCCTTGATTCTAAGTTTCATACTTATTTCAGAGTGAGTTCCATTTTCTCTCTCTCTCTCTCTCTCTCTCTCTCTCTCTCTCTCTCTCTCTCTCTCAGCCGATCTAGCCTTATCACATTTCTGCTACTTGAAAAATAAATCGGAAATTAGACGCCCGGGGATCTTGAAAACTTCAAATATTGACATTTTTATTTTGAAAGATCGGTTGACTGATTGATTATTTGAGTGCTCTGGCGTCGGAAAATTAAGGGTTATTAAAAAAGGAAGGGTTGGATTTGCCACGTATATGAAATATGATATTTCGACACATGATCACTTTCGCATGAAACAGGGAAACATTGTTATTCCGATTTGTTAAAACGATCATAAATTGTCGCCAAGTTCCTTGACAGCCAGTTCATACCAACCAGTATTATTCCCGTATATGAATTCAAGTCCAATGCAAAAACGCATAATCATATTCGCTGATGCTTTAATCAAAATAATGCTCTAACATGTTTTCAATCACTTCGCTTTTCCACGTTCATTATTATTATTATTATTATTATTATTATTATTATTATTATATTATTAATTATTATTAGAAGAAGAAGAAGGAGAAGAATAAGATCAAACCTATTTATATAGAACAAGGCCACAGGGGCCATTGACTAGAAATTCAAGCTTCCAAAGAATATGGTGTTCATAGGAAGAAGTAAAACGAGGTAAAGGGAAATACAGAAAGAGACCCCACTTATTGGAAGAGAGAAAAAAATTAACAAATGAATAAAAATGAATTAAAATGCAAGGAGAATAGTACAAGGGTAGTAATGTAATTGCACTTTTGCTTGAACTTCTGAACTTCTGGAGTTCCAGATGGTATAAACAGCCCCTGTTTTCATTGCATCCACTGACCATCATCTCCTCGTCAGGAAATAACCCCCGAAATGTGTTGCGGAGAATTAGCTCCTCTTGGAAAGGGTACTCACGAGTTCCTCGACCAAGTCTATTAAAAACAACCAAAGCTATACTTAGATAAATGGGAGACTCAATATAAAAAATGGAATTTCTTGGGCATGGTACGCCTCGAGGGCAGAGTCGCTGGAATTTCGGGGCCCAGGGCTATTGCTTAATAACAGGGGTGGGGCTTACAAGTGCCCACTGACCCAACAACAACAGCCTCGGCGGGTTCTCGAAACCCGTGTGATATTTGTCCAGTTCACAATTAAGTGTACGAGTTACTCGTACACTCGTAATGCCTGTGTGTAATGCCCGTGTGTGTGTGTGTGTGTGTGTATGTGCATGTGCATGTGACAATTTCTTCATCTCACCTGGGGTATGATAGATGCCTCGGGGGTCATGATTTCCTTGTTCGTGTTACCGGACAGGTTACCTGTTATCGACGTTGCTTATCTCCTGGTTCCTGGGGTCTTTGTCGTGAGCTTCTGCTGGTGTCTGAAAAGTCTGGAAGGTGTAATGATTCTCTCTCTCTCTCTCTCTCTCTCTCTCTCTCTCTCTCTCTCTCTCTCTCTCTCTCTCTCTCTTCTTGCATGTCTTGTTTCGTCTACATTTTATTTCTGGTTACCCCAGGTCGTCGTTTTTTTTTTTTTTTTTTTTGTGAGAGCGTACATCGCTTCCATCTCCGTGTGAAAGCAGCGTTTAGTCGATGCTACTTTTTTTTTTTTTTTTTTTTTTTTTTTGCAGATCAGAATGTCCTCTTTGTTACTCTGAGAAAATGAATAATATTTTAGGACGTCGGGAATAAAAGTCTCAAGAAGGAAGAATTGAACTGACGCATGCTTATTTATATATATAAATGTATATCAGTGATGAAAAATGATTTCAACATAATTTTTACCTCCGATTTCTTTTGATGTGGTGAAGCTGTTTTTATTATTTATTCAGAATCACGACCGTTTTCATAACTTTTTTTTCATTGCATTTATAAATTTTAGACATTGATCTATACATAGGCAATTATCAGCCTAAAACGTGTTAATATTTTGCATTGTTAACATCTGTTGTAATTTGATTTATATATGTATCTACGAGATGTTTATTATGTTCATAGATTTACTATTCACAGTTCATCACCTCATCCCAAAAGCTAAAAATGTTGTGTTTCGCTTTCAGGACGACTCCTGGCCTACGAATGGCTGAAGTATCGATACGGCGTCTTCGAAGAAACCGGCCACGTGAATGACCCTCGAAGTCCCAGCTACTACAGATCCTCGGACGGTGAATGGAAGCCGACCACCTGCGCCAACGTCCCTCTGGAGGGAGATTCCTCTTGCGGGAGCAGAGACCTCTCCTGCCCTTCGGAATTCGAGCCGAAAGAAAAGCAGGGGCTGACGAAGTCTTTCATGGCGTTTCCCGAGTTGCCGACGGTGAGTTGAGGGTTTGATTCTCTCACCTTTCTGATCGTGCTCTCAAACTGCATTTTAAATGCTGCGTAATTCAAGTCCTCTCGTGATTACCCGTTAATACCATATAAAGTCCCCACTAGCAATTTTAAGCTCATTTTATTTGTCCATGTATATTTTTTGTGGTATTTAAAGCTCCAACCACTACCCATTAGGCAGTGGTAAAATTTGATTACTGTAAATCTCCTGAGTTCTCATTTACTGGTACATATGAGAGAGAGAGAGAGAGAGAGAGAGAGAGAGAGAGAGAGAGAGAGAGAATGATTAACTTCCCTCGGTTCTGTAATAAATAAGGGACCGGTGAAATAGGAGTTTATGTCGGACACGGAGAAATTGTCCACTGATTGCCGGCCGTCGTTTCTGGATCACTATTCTCAGACCATCGAAATCACCTGGTCGTGTTTTTCGTCCTTCAATCTAGTGAGCTGCAAAGAATCGTGTGTGTTTAAGCGTTTTCCATGTTTGGATTTGTTTTATGCCGTCGTGTTTACTTCTGTCTACTTCAGTGTTAAGTTGGAATCTGTATTTTAAAGTTTTTGTTTATATTAATTTATATTTCATGTGTGAATATTGGTACAATGCGGTGGACGTCACTGGACAAATAATGTTTAAATTTACCCGTTGTATGATTCAGATGGCTAGAATTTTTTATTTATATTTTCAAGGAGAGAGAGAGAGAGAGAGAGAGAATCCTAGGAGAAACTTCCACGGACAGAATTCTTTCACCCTCAAAGATGGTTCCTAACTATAACCACAATGCCTTAACCACAGTAACCGCAGCTTCCAGAGAATCTCTTGCTCTCTTTCTCTCTTATTTTACTTAATTCCAGTGAATGGAATGACTTGCCTTTTTTGTATTGCATGGGGATCTCTCTTTCTGTATCTCATTAATGTTACTCTCTCTCTCTCTCTCTCTCTCTCTCTCTCTCTCTCTCTCATTTTATTTGCTTCCGTTGAATGAAATTACTTGCCTTTTTTTGTATTGCGGGAGATTCTCCTTCTGTTTCTCTCATTCATGTTTGTTATTCTCTCTCTCTCTCTCTCTCTCTCTCTCTCTCTCTGCTTCCATTGAGTGAAATTACTTCCTTTTGTATTGAAGAGAAATCTCTCTCTCTCTCTCTCTCTCTCTCTCTCTCTCTCTCTGCTTCCATTGAGTGAAATTACTTCCCTTTTTGTATTGAAGGAGAATCTCTCTCTCTCTCTCTCTCCCTCTCTCGTTTCCTGGTTTTATCAGCTTCCCTTTTCTCTCTTTATCACCCTTTCTGTTTCAATACCGCGCCACTCTTACCTGTTCCTCCCTCATCCTCAGGATACATGCACCTCCCCCCATCTGCTCCCACCACCACCACCTACCTGCCCATTCTCTCTCACAGCCTGAGAAATGTAGTGAAGATCGCCCGGAGGTTCGTGGTTACCCACGGTCATTTATCATACCGACTACGCTAACCCCGATATTACTACAATTACTGTCATATCACATTTTCATCTCTGGGATGCGCGATGGCGGAGGAGGCTCTCTCTCTCTCTCTCTCTCTCTCTCTCTCTCTCTCTCTCAAGTGTTGAAAAGGAAACTATTTAATATTTAGAAATTAGGCCGCCAGTGGCTTTTGCTAATATGTTGAAAACATCGCCGTTAAAATCAATCACCCTCTCTCTCTCTCTCTCTCTCTCTCTCTCTCTCTCTCTCTCTCTCTCTCAAAACTGTATCTGAAATGTAAATGGGAAAAGTTGCACTTTAAATGTTATGGGTTTTGCGATATTGTTAAAACAGATGAGGCTCCTTTGCTGTGATGAAAGGGGCTTCCTTGTGTGTGCGTGCGTGCGTGTGTGTGTGTGTCTGTCTGTCTGTTCGAAAGAGTGAGAGAAAGAGAGATTCAAACGATAACATTTTCTACCTCTTTGAAATGCCGATGTATATCATGTTCCAGAAAATATGTATTGTATTTTCGAGAGAGGTATTTCAGGTTCGTCCGAAATTTATCGTTTTCTACGCTATTAAAGTGGTCCACTTCGATATATTTTAGACTGATGCAATATTTTTTTTATTTAGTTTTACTACAGAAATTGTTTCTCTGCTTTAATTTTCAGTTTTAATACAATCTCGGCTAAATTTTTTTTAAAACCACATTTCTTCCTTCATGATGACTTCGGCAGTGACCCATATCAATAGGGAAAAGCTACTGAAAAATAAATTAAGTACATGGCAAATGAAATTAAACGCCATTATAAAAAAATAATAAAAAAAAATAACATTAAAAATATCAATATCCCGTTCATCGTCGGAGGAGGACACGACCTTTAAAACAATAACCTCTCAGATTGAGAACACTACGGGGGAGGGGTGCCCCATAGCTATCGTAATCATCAATCTTATTTTTCTAATATCAATTTGTTTTTTATAATTTGTGTTTTGAATGCGGCTTTCCTTTATTTACTTGTTGTATTTACTTTGTTTGGCTATCTTGAAATTTTTGCTAGCTTAAGTTTTTTATCTTGAAACTTTTTCATTATCTTAAATTTGATTATCTTAAATTTTTTTATCTTTCAGATTTGTTTAGCTGTATTAATTATTTTTATCTCGATTTTTTATCTTAAATTGTTTTTGCTATATTACATTCTTATCTTAATTATTTGCCCTAAATTTTTCTTATCTGAAACCTTTTTCAAAAAAGTTTATTTATTTTTTATTTTTATTGTTTCATATATTTTAAATTTTTATCTTAATTTTTTTGCCCTAAATTTTTCTTATTTATCTTAAACTTTTTCAAAAAAAATTTTTATTTATTATTATTATTATTATTATTATTATTATTATTATTATTATTATTATTATTATTATTATTATTATTATTATTATTATTTACTACAGGTGACGGAACTCTGCGACGAGGGAAGCCACGTCCAAGAGGCACCGACTCTTCACAACCTCCTTTGTGACGGAAAGTCTGTCTGGGAAGTCATCAGAGCCTCGGCCGATTTCCAGAGCAACAGGTAATCATTATGCCCAGAGATTGATGTGGACTAATTTCTCTCTCTCTCTCTCTCTCTCTCTCTCTCTCTCTCTCTCTCGCTCTCTCTCTCTCTCTCATCTCTCTCTCTCTCTCTCTCTCTCTTAATGAATTTGCGTGTAGTTCAACTTTATTAGACGTGATTCTCTTTTTTTTATCACAGCTTCGTCGATAATTATTTGACGGAGTAAAATAGATTCATAGTCTCTCCAGAGTGATATAGTGATATTCTCTCTCTCTCTCTCTCTCTCTCTCTCTCTCTCTCTCTCTCTCTCTCTCTCTCTCTCTTCTCTCTCTCTCCTCTCTCTCTCAATATATTAGCGTGCAGTTGTACTGTATTAGACATGACTCCACTAATCGGAGCATCTTCGATTTCTTAAGCAGCAAGCGATATTTTAACTGCAATTTCTTACTGTCTGTGTAACTTTGATTTAAGGTGGAGCTACTCGAGTGAATTCGATGGTGGGGAGGGTTTTGGGGAGGGGAGGGGCAGGAGGATGTATTTTGTGGTTTAATATGGTGTGAGGGTTTGGGGGGGAGGGGCAGGAAACGGTATTTTGTGGTTTAATATTTGTGAGTAGAAAAGTACGAGGACTTATGTCAAACATAACACTCTCTCTCGCAGCACATACACACACACACACACACACACACACACATATATATATATATATATATATATACATATATATATATATATATATATATATATATATATATATATATATTGCATTGCGCTAGAGAGAGAGAGAGTTCCGTTTGAAATAAATCCTTTTGCTTTTTTATTGTTCTCTTGAAATATCCTATCATTCCATTAAAAAAATTTGCTAGAAAAAATGCATCTCTTCAATTAGTTCCCTCAAACCAGGCTCGTATTAAGATAAAACCTTCTAATTGAACAAGCAACTTTCAATTAAACTTAGAAGAGCTTTCGTGTACCGCATGATGGGAACCATTCCAGATTCGTTCCATGACTCACCTGAAACAGAAATAGCGTTTCGAGTTCGGCCAATTAATTGGTAATTAAGGACATGGTCGCTGTTGCACATTTCGGAAATTGATCTTGAAGGATTTGCTCAGCCCCTTTCCAAAGACTCCCGCTTCCCCCCACCCTCCCTCTCCCCATTTCCAACACACACACACACACACACACACACACACACACACGCACACACACAGACACCTCCTTACGTTCGTTTCCTTGGGCTGAAATGTAACTCTTTGGTAGCAGGAAATGGTAATGGGGTTCATTTAGCAGTTATCGTTGTTAATTTTGTTTCTTCTCATCTAATTCATATGAAATGGTACTGTACCAGGAAATGTTTTTACCATAAATTTTAGTGGAGCCATTCGTTCTTATTAATATTTAGAATTTGAGCTCCCTCCTTTTTTTTTTCTTTTTTTTTTAAGCGTTTTCTCATTTATCTGCTGTTTCCTTTGAATTGAACAGTTTTCAACATTCTCTGGCTGACATACGTTCGTATTCTTTCGACGAAGGGCTACGCAAAAATGTTGGCAGAAGTCATAATGTAAATTTTAGCTTTTTATCATTTGTAATCTCTTATACCCCCGTTTTAGTTCAGCCAATGCTGAAAGCCAGATTTCCATTGTAGTATCCAGAATTCATCGTCATTTCGTTTTATTCATATTACTTTTGACTTATTCCATAGCCAGTCTTTGCTTAGCTCCTCTGGATGACAGAACATGAAATATGTCGTGGTTTTTTCTTACTAATGGAACAATGTTGTCAAGCGGTTTATTTTTATATTCATATTCATGTCAATGATCTTTTTATGCATGACAAGGAAAATCCCTCCCACCCCCCACCCACTTTTTCTGATGCTAACCCTTAGCGCTAATCAGACGATTTTAATAACAGTTATTTAGAGGAAAGCAATATTCTCTCTCTCTCTCTCTCTCACTAAACTGCAGAGTTCAGCCTTGGACTGCAGTCGAGGCACTGTACATAGATTCAATTAAGTTTCTATTGAAACCTTTCTTCCCAATCTTCCCTGCAGCTTTTGGACACCTTCTGGTTTGTAATTATCCGTAATTATCATAGTGTAATTAGCCTGGCAACTACATGCCTTTGGATTATTGTTTGTTGCAGCAGCGAGACTCTTGGCATAGATTGTGGCCCATAAATACAATGGGGACAAATCTTCGTAATTGAAGTATAATTGCACGTTGCTTTGGAGTGTGTATTGGATGGAATGTCTTCCGTGTAGACATTACGTCATTTTCTTCAGTTCGTTATGCCGTTTGTGATTAGAAGAATGACATATAACGTAATGATTCACTTATCCCCTTTCTCTATCGAAGGTACTCTTGAATTAGAATCTGATCCCTGTGTAGATATGGTCACGGAATACGATCTTTTCTATTTCTTTTCTTTCGTTGTTTGAGGAACGTAATATTTGACTTTCTCAATCTAAGGGATCATAATTCTTTGATGCTTGACTGGTATTTCTTTATAATGATGTTCAGGATCTTTTGAAAGGACACTTGCCATGAATGCTTACTCTCTCTCTCTCTCTCTCTCTCTCTCTCTCTCTCTCTCTCTCTCTCTCTCTCTCTCTCTCTCTCTCTCTCTCTCTCTGTCTCTCTCTCTCTGCAGCACATTCACTTTTCCGTTTGTGCTTAAGTATGCATTACTAACCCAGTCTTGTACGCACCCCCATAAATATGTCGCGGAGAAACCAAATGAATATTTTGCTTAGAGGAAGAAGAAGAAAGGAAACCTCAGTGCAGGTTCTGTTCGGCCCAATCACCTCCGGTCTGCTGACCAAAACAAATATGAAAACTGCAATTAAGTTAGGGAGTAATGAAGGCCTTTCTAAAACCCTAATCGCGTAGGCCTGCCGACGGAATATTTGCGCTGGATATTTGTGGGCTGTTACACATAGAAGTCCGAAGTTAATAACACTCGTAAACTAATTAACTACTCGATCTTTATGACCAAGTTAATTACGTGAAAGCCAGATGGTGTGGCCAGTGGGGGAAAAAAATTGAGGAAGAGAGTGGGTGATTGTTGGGAAAAGACCAGACAGATGGACAGATCTGTGATGAGTTTGGGCTGAAAAGTAATACAGATTTTTTTTTTTCCTTTTCTTTTTTTACTGCAGTAAACACCCAGTAATAAATTTCAGGTCAGTGAACTGTAATTAAATGGCTTTCAGGATGATTAACAGACTTGTTTATGAAATGCAGAAGAGTTAGCTCGAAAAGGTGATCCATTTTTTTTCTTTCGGTATTCCAAATAGTAGACCCCAACTTGATGAACTGCTATTACAATGTAGGGGTTTTACCCTGTGTTTGGGGCAGGCCTTGGCATTTTAGGCCCTCTGATTACAGCTTTCGAAGATGCACTGGGCCTTAGCAGCTTAGGAGGGAACATTTATCGTGGAAATGATTGTTATCGAGGTTAAACGTTGGTGCGTGTGGCATCACAAAATATGTCCGTGTTGCTCTATATTTATGTGTTGATAGTTTCGTCAAGGGTCATGTTATCGAACTGGTTAAGGATTTATGTTGCGCGCTCTCTCTCTCTCTCTCTCTCTCTCTCTCTCTCTCTCTCTCTCTCTCTCTCAATCAGTGTTACCATTCTTTAAGGTACCGTAACATTTATTTTTACTTAACTTCCTATGTACTTGCATTAATTATACGATAATTAATTGGCTTTTTTGTTTGTATTTCTTTAGAAATAGCGAAGCCGAACTGAAAGAGGGCGAAGTCTTCTTCCAGTACATTCAACCTCAGAAACCAAGAATCATACTGCTCATTGAAGATACCAACGTCATGAATGTGCAGGTAATAATTGTTCGTTCTTTGCATTGTTTTTGTTGTCTACGTACAGTAGATGATTTTCAAGTCTTCAAACCCATTTAACTATTTTTTGTACCGTGTGTATTTGCTCTAATCAAATAGCTTTTCTGTAACTGAAAAAGACTTATTTTTGCTCTCATAATATGGTTTATGATGATGACAATTTAATGATTTGTGTATAATGTAGCTTCTGGCTAAGTGTATTTTAAATTTCCATTTGCACGTATGACCATACATTTGACCATTTCCCTTTATTTTTCAGAAACGTTGGGATTTCATGCGAAAAGCTCTGAAGAAATTTGTGACGTACGATGTACCCGATGGCCACAGTATCGGTCTAGTAGTCTTCGATTCAATTGCTGCCACCAAGTATCCCTTAACGATGCTCACTGACGGCGCCGTTCGCGAGAAGGTTGGCTCATCCTTGCCCAGAAAGCCTTCTCGGGAAGGCCAGCACAAGCGATGCATCATCTGCGGCCTCCGAGAGTCTCTCAACTTACTTCGCGAAGACGGCCTAGGAGGGCACATCGTCTTGGTCACAGCTGGGAACGGTATTTTGAGCGAGATGGAATACCAGGAGGCGGTGGAGGTACTCGACAATGCTCACGTTTCCTTACACTCCATCATTTACCCACAGACTGAGAAATATCCCAAGCCAGCTGAAGGTCTGGAAAAATTGGCAGCTCACACTGGCGGTGACACATTCATAGTCCCGGATGAGGGCATTGGGGCCGATTCAAAGCTGCGAATGTACTACAACCTCCTCGATGCTTTTTATCACACCTTGAGTATCGCACTTGGTCATTCTGTCCTCCCTATCAAAGTCCATTCAGCTGAGCATCCCGGTGGCAGAGTGCCATTCTCAGAGGGTAGTTTCTTGATGGATCCGTCTCTGGGCTCCGATACTGTCTTTGCCATTTTTTACTATGACATGACCCACGTTGGTAATTTGGTCCACTTAGTTAGTCCTCATGGGCAAGTCATTGATACAGCAAATATGCAAAAGAAGATGCAAACATCAACATGATTACCATACGGTTGATGGAAGCCCAGGTCACCTCAGGCCTCTGGCATTACAAAGTGGAAAATCACGCCGATTCACACCAAGCACTTTACGTCCAAGTGACTTCCAGACCTCGGTCTCACGCCCAGGCATCGAGTGTAGATCTGCGTGCCTGGACTAACCATCCATCAGGAGTAGTCAATGCATCGGACACCACAATGCCATTTGCTTTGTACACAGAACTGATGGCTGGTTCAACGAGTATCGGAAACGCTCAAGTAATCGCCACATTTTCAAGACTTGGCAATTACAACAATGGAAGTCAGTATCCTCCAGTGGAAGTTGAGTTGCTGGATAATGGATTGACAGGTTAGTATAAAGACAGTAATGTACATTATAAGCATTAGACTGGAAGAATACAGTAAAGTAGTGTTGTTATAGTTTGTGTACAATTTTCAGTTGTCATCCATACACTGTAAATTATTTTAATTAGTATGTTCAAACTTCAGAATAAAAGATACATCATTGATCAATTTCTCTGACTTTTGTACTAAAGGAATTTTTCTGTTCTAGGTCCTGATATGATTCAAGGTGATGGCGTGTATTCTCGATTTGTCCCCAGCCTAAGATCAGCAAAGTATAGCATAACTGTTCAGGTGAAAGGTACACTAGATGGTTTTACATTTTCCCGTCATGCAAGGATCGGCACCGTCAGTATCGTTGGAACGCCTCCTGTACAAGACATCCTTCCACCATCTCGCATCATGGATTTCCGTGCTACTTTAGAATCCAGTTCCACCTCCAAAGTTCACTTCACTTGGACCGCTCCCGGAGGTGATGCAGATTTTGGCAGTGCCGATCATTATGTTGTGATGATTTCTCGCAGTCAGCAGGATCTAAAAGAGGGTCTTGGTACAACTCTTGAAGGTTGGCCAGTGCCACTTGAGTCTCAGACTCAACAGGAGCATACGATCAACTGGAATGTTTATGATACCATGAATTATCTGGCTTTATATGCTGTAGATCAGGCTGGAAATGAATCTCCACTTAGTAATATTGTTACAGTTTATGTGCCATCACCTCCAACCACAACTAGTTATCCCTCATCTTCTGTAGTCCCCATTTCCACACCAAATAATTCTGCTTCCAAGGAGGACACTGCAGCCCCTGTTCTAGCTGCCCTTGACACACGCCAGCTGGCTGTTTTGCTCGGTTGCCTCGGAGGGATTATAGTAGTGGTAAGTCTTATCCTCTGTTACTGCAAAGCTGTCCATCATCGTCATCGTAAGGCAGCTGCTGCCAAGAAATCATGTGAGCCTCAAGATTCGTACAGCGTTACAGTCACAATTTCACCCAAGAGTACTGATTTCTCTGACAACAAGGACTCTCAACAGAGCCTAAAGAAAGATTACATAAGTCCAGTTGAGTCCTGGTCTGCCTCTCAGCTACTCAGCAACCACTCTGACAATAAGCGAAACAGTGTCTCAACTAACTCTGACAATTCTAACCAGAGTGCACCAGCTAAGAAGATGTACGGTGATTACCCACCAGGAAATGAATGCAACGAGAACAGCCAGTACCAATATCAGTATGTTGCCTATCCTGACCATTATCAGGCCTCCAGTGAAGGATTCCCAACACCAACAGAAGGCTACCCAACTCCATCAGATGAATACCCACCTCCTCCAGAGGACTACCCTAGTGACAACTACCCACCACCTTCCGAGGTTCATTCTTACGTGAGCTCACAGCCATCCGATTCATTCTTGTCTGTCTCCTGTGACGTGCTTCCATCATCCCACGGACCGCCCGCATATGCTCCGTATCCTGCTTATGACGCTTCCCTCAGGTCCACCAAAGTCCCACCCCCAATCCCACCTAAGCCTAAGGTCTTGTATACACCAGAGCCTTACAGCACACCCGAACCTTACTTGTACGATGCTCAGTCGCTCGATCCTCACTCCTCTTCGCTCTCTGTTGCTTCTGACAAAAGGGTGCGCAATGTCACCATGGTCTGAAGTGGAACCTAGCTCATTATGATGAGTCCACAGGCATTGTGCTGCAAGTAACATGCTCATAATACAAAGAAGGAGAGAAAGACAGGTCACTCCTGAGGTAGTGAAATCAGAGAGTTTGTGTCAGATGCTGAGCAGAAATCGTGAAATTGATGGGTTTCGTACAGAGACATAAATAGTTTTCATGTGACTGCCGCGTCGCTAAAACTGATCATGGGGCCTTTGATGAGGCATAGACGTGCTAAGGGATGATGATGGATGTTGATGAGATTGTTAAGTATAGTGCTAGTGCTTCCTGTTGTGCCAAAATGGTTCTTTTCCTGTCTTCAGCATTTGCAGAATGCTATGTAAAGAGGCAGTAAAGACTGCATGGAGGTTTTGTCGTATGCCCTGAGAGACTTGTTTGTCTCTTAAGGTATAAACAAAAGAAACAAGATTTCAGTTTCTGCATGAAATGACACCATATTTCTGGAAAAGCTAAGCTATTGCATTTTTCATCCGATAATGTCAGATTTTAAGGAAATCTCATTCCATAAGAGATCTCATTAGACTAAACCATGAGTCAGCTGATAAAACCATGTATATAAGCATTATATAGGTTGTCTGCATTTGCAGTTAAACGAAATTCATTAGGGTTTTGTGATAATTTAGTAAAAGGCAGAGAGATTGTGAAAGAAGAATGAATGAAGCTATAAGAGTGAGAGAATACCTTGTATGTGTAATAACCGCATCTTAGTTTTAAAATGTTTGTACTGTAAAGTAATGAGAGTATTTGGAATAATGCTACACATAATTAATGATGTATCACTGAACCAGGTCTAGCTGCAAGGTACGGATTGACTTAAAAATTTTATGTGCATAATATTTGTTCTGCTGAATTTTAGGTCCAGGTACCGTAAATATTTGCAGAAATATTTTATTTGTTTTATGGTATAATACCTTTATACTTTCATTAATATGAGATGTGATTATTTCTTATCAAACAATGAGGACATTGACAATTCTTGCAAAGGAAGTGAATAGTTTAAGGCGTTTTGTTTAAGACGGCATTGTCATAGTGGTAATTGCAGTAATATCATAAATGCTTGCTGTGTACAGTGATTGTATTTCATAATGTTACATTTATTGTTTATTAAATATTTATTTCTAGTCACCATATCAATTTATTGGCATTATAGGCTAAGAGTTTTTTTTACCATGAAGATTTTTTTGCTCCAAGTGATATTTAGGCTTGTGCAATTTAATTACCTGTATGTATATATTGTAAAGGAGGATAACTTTTAAGTGGACATGTAAATACTTTTTATAAATAAAGTGACGCTTTCTTTAACCTGTTTCACTTACACCTAGTGATTTTGTAGTCATCTTGTTTGCTTATAGTATCAAATTGCCATGAGTTATCTCTAAAACAAACATATATGAAGAAGATGTAAGCATCAAATATGGATACGGGCCTGTTTTTAAACCTGTGAGGATGAAACTTCAAATAAAATCGAATAAGTCTATCGTAAAGTTCATAAGGCAGAACAGAAGAGTGACCCCTGTATTCATTCTCTCTCGTTTTCATAGTATAAGAAAGAAAACGTACTAAATATAACTAGAACTAAACAAAATATATTGTGCCCTGCAGTTGAGAATGACGCGACTTGTGCTTAATTGTGAAAAGTGCAAGCTCTCGAACATATTAGCCATGTTAATCTATCCGGTGTGCATTTTTACGCCTTGGATTCTAATTACCGAATAATGACATTATCATGTAGTTACCTATCAAATTTTATTGGAAAAACTGTATGTTTAGGACTTGAGAATCCTTGCTAGATAAATGAAGTCAAAAGGTTCTCAGGCTTCGCCAGCCGTTCATGAAAGGATGCGTGACGTCTTTCCTGTGTGCGGCACGGGAATCTATTGACCTTTTATGTGTGTGTGTGTGTGTGTGTGTGTGTGGTTTAGGGTCCTGGTCAGGTTAAACTGGATATGCTGCTCGGCTCTTGACGTTTCGTAAATTTATGGTCATTTTTTTTTTTTTTTTTTTTATAGAGGGAAGATGTGCATTAAACGATTTGGTTGTGTTAATTTTTTGGGTCGGCATTTTCATGAAGAGCGTTAAGCTATTCTGCCAGTCTGTTTTGCATCATCGTCCTTTATGCTTGACAAGGCTTTCATTTTATCTAAAGGGACATCTATACTTCGATGAAATGATAGTTTGAGATATAACCAGACCCACTTAGATTTCTCGTTGGCACGCTCATTAGACACCTGACTTGAAATTCGTGGAGAATATTGTCCGTATCAGTGCCACGTTTTTAAATTCCTGAAGAAATACGAAATGTCTAAGGTTGTTGACTACAGTGAATGAAATCTCCTAATCCTAACTTCGATAATGTAGATCGATCCATCATAACGTAAGTTAAAATGTATTTCACTGAGTTTCGTGGGATTAATGTTAGAAAACTATTGGGCTCACTTTCAGTGAGACTCAGTGATTGACCTTTTTAACTGTTATGCAGAAAATATTCTATTTTTATTATAACCAATTATCGCTCCTTAAATTTCTCTGGGAATATTTTTTATTTAAATCATTTTAATTGAATATAGTATTGTAAATTAAGTAGTAGGTACCTACCAATGGTGAAAAAGGTGAATGTAGATCAGATATGAGGGAGAGCAGCAAAAACAAAACAAAAAAACAAAACAAAAAAACGAAAAAAATAAACTCAAGATAGCTTGAGATTAGTGAGAAACATGTAAGACTTTTCAAACAAATATAAAAGCTTTTAGGTAAAGAAAAAGTAGAAAGGTTAGTCTTCTTGGAAATCTGAGGATAGACCAGATTAAATGTTCTGTGAGTAGAAATTGACAGAATCTCTCTCTCTCTCTCTCTCTCTCTCTCTCTCTCTCTATCTCTCTCTCTCATATATATATATATATATATATATATATTATATATATATATATAGATATATATAGATATATATATATATATATATATAGATATATATATATATATATATATATATATATATATATATATATATCTATATATCTGATATATATTTATATATATGATATATTATATATATATATATATTATATATATATATATATATATATATTTATATATATATATATATTAATATATATATATATATCTATCATCTATATATATATATATATATATATATAGATAGATAGATAGATAGATAGAATATATATATATATATATATATATATATATATATATATAGATATATATATATATATATATAGATATATGATATATAGATATAGATATATGATATAGATATATATATATATATATATATATATATATATATATAATATATATATATATTTTAATTCCTGAAAATTACCTACAGCACATTTTAGCCGAAATGAGGTTCCAACAACAAAATTGGAACTTAAAAGAAATTGTTACTCCGATGCTGAACGTACTTCAACCATTGGTGAAGCATTCTCTACTAATTTCCAGAAATGTTAATATCTTATCCACGTTCGAAGTTTGGACTGAATATATTTAACTTTACATTCTTATTCAATGGCAATTCCAGTTAGATACTCTGTAAAAATCGCCCAGTTTGATTTGGGCATAGCAGCTCTCCATCCATAATGCAGTAGTCCGTCTAGAAACGCAGAGTTAGGCGTCATTAATAGCATATTGCTTTCGAAATCAGAATTCAGGATTGATGTAATCTATGACAGAACAATGCAATTGAAATCGCAATACCTAGGAAAATGCCTGAAATTTTGATTTATTATTTGCTTTTATATGTTAAGTATCGTCCCTTATGGATTTTTTTTTAGTTTACCGTTCTTCCAAGTTTTGCATTCATTGGCCTGGTCAATTTTTTTTTCTTTTCTTTTCTTTTTGTCTTTTTATGTAGTCTGGGTACTTTGGTACAGTACATGTATCCTATCAACTTATTATTTTTTTATTATTACTGATTTGCTTCTATACATTAACGCACTTTCGAGCCTCATCTCCATAGCTTCCCTTTTTTATTCCCTCTAAATCATCATCTTTCTTAATTATTAGCGTTAATCCCAATCTAGGACAGTGATCCAGTTCAGAGATTGCGTCCACTTCAAATTCTGTGGTGTTCAGGCCACACAGTTTGAATAAACATCTTTTGATTTTGTATGTTGCATAATTCATGTAAATTTTCAGCCTCACTTAAATATAGTGATATAGCTATTACAAGCTGATTTAATGAAATTTGTAGATTGCAACTAATTAGGAATTTGTCTAAATTTTAAAGTTTTCCTGTTTTTGAAAAATGACAACTGTAGTCTATACTTTGTGAAACGTTTTCCAAGTATCTTGCATTGAAATGAATCCTCTATGACAGCCTATTGTTCTTTTGCCTAAATGTCAACATTAAAATTAAATTTTTCTTCGGGATGTTTATATCTTATGTATAGCTTATTTTAATTAGTATTTTGTGGAATTAATGTCGGCTACTCAAACATTTGTGAAGGTGCTTTGAAAGATGACAGCCGCGGATTGGCTACAGTGCTTTAAAAAAAAAAGGTGGCGTTGTCTGCAGTACAGCTTACATCTTCAATAAAGATACCTGATAACATTCATTTGCATAGTATCATGCTGTTAAATCATAATAGATTTACGTATGAACGATGGAGAATAATCTGAAAAATAGCTAAACATTCTGTATGTTGATGAAACTTGCCAACTGCGTTTTTATGTAACGTAACAACGACATCCATAGATTATAAGTCGAGTTATAAGTCAGGAAGAACTTGGGCAACATACTCATTAATAATAATAACAGCTATATTCGTAGTCATTTTTTACTATAGAAATCGTGTCACTCTCGCTTATGACAAATTGATAATTCCAATACCTCCTAATTTTCCTCTCTCGTCTCATTCTTTCCTTTTATATCTTTCATCTTTCTTTCTTGATAATCGACCTCTCGAATTCTATCACTTTACTTCGTCCAGGGTTTCACTTTTACCATTTCTCCTTTCTTGTTCATTCGGGTTACTATAAGATTTGAGCATGCAAGTTCCATGCCAACCATAGACAACTTGGGGCAATCATCCATGGATTTTGAATTTATCATAAATGTTTCACTATTTTAGTAAATTTCCAGCCCCTCAGAGATAATACTGTAAGTGTTATAAGCTGATTGATTAAAAATTTTCCACTTGCAACCTATCGGGAATTCCTCAGAATCTTAAAGTTTTCCTATTTTATGAAAAATTATAATTATTGTCTTTACGTTGTGAAACGTTTTGCAAGGATCTTGGATTGAATTGAATTTACTAAGAAAACCAATTTTGTTATTTTACCTGAACGTCAACAATAAAATGTAGGATCACTAGAATGTTCATATTATGTGTGATTTATTATCAGTTAGTATTTGGTGGCATTAATAATGGTTTCTTACATAGATAAGGAGGTTTTTTTTAGGGAGATTACGGCTGCCGATTGGCTACAGTGGATGAAAGACTGAAATGGCGTCGTCTGCTAATAGCCCACTTAATGGATTAGGTGGTATCTCTTTAAGCAAGGAACGTCCTTCATAATTTGCATAAGGAAGTGAAGTTTTTATTAACGACACTTATACTTACATTCACGTGTATAGTATCTTGCAGTTATACGACGATAAATGTAAAAGGGAACGGTGGATAATAGTTCAGATATCTCGACGAATTAAATTGATGATACTTGCCAACTACATTTTCATGTAACAATGACAGCTACCAATCGTAGTTGAAAGTGATGACATAATCTATAACCAATGAATGGAAAGAGAAATTTGAATTACATGATCTTGATGCCTTGACCTATGGTCTGCTATGCCATGTATGCATTAAGCAGATATGGGGTTTTATGAAAGGATTTTGACGGAAACAGTTGGCAGGTGTCAAGTTCATACGAAATTTGTGAAAACCACCATTTACAACTGGACGGATGGGGCATAAATTCTATGCAAGGAGCAAAGACAAGAAGCTCACGAATATCAGTCTGTTGTTTTCTTCCAAATACCAACTGTAAATTCTGTCTTTACGTCGAAGAATTAAATGTAAGTAACAAAACATACGGAAAGAATTCCGGAGATCCAGTGGCCACTATTTGCTGCAGTGCTCTTAAAACTAGGAATCTTCTTTCTTTTGGTTTAATAAATCAGTTACTTGGGTACATCCTGACCCTGCTCATTCCTATAGACCTTAGAAGGATTCTTAAGTCCTCTCAAAACTGATACAGTATTGTTTTTAAAGAGATGCTTGTTATCTTGCTATGTTTATTTTAAGATTCCCTTTGCGCGCGCACTTTCCATGTCCCCAAAGAATAAGATACTTTTCTTTTATGCTACATCCCTGGCTCTTCGTTATGTGGAGCATTAATTTTGACTGTTTAGGTAGGAAAACCGCTCGTTGAATTCTCGTCTTACTTCTTGAAAAAACCTTATTCTATACCCTGAGTCTTATAAACGTCAGAATTTTCTCGCTACCAGCATTGGAAATTGCCTTCACCAAGTGCTTGAATTAACTTTTTCAGTGGAAGATTTCTCTGTGACCTTATCCATCATCATTTTTCTTTTTATTGTAACATTTGTAAGATGGATTAATTTTCTACAATTGTTATTTTTTGCTTGGGTCATTAGTCCTATCCTTCCAGTTATTTTATTACTTATTTTTATTATTCCACTAACTCTTCTTACTGTCAGGATGTAATTTATCAAACCTGGGCATATTGACTGCCAATTATTAGAAAATTTTAATAATTTTGTGTTAACCAGAAGGTACTAAAATATGAGAGGCGTCTGCGTAATAATGTTACGATGACAACGAATGTTTACACTATAGGCTGTACCTCATTGTCAGTATAATGTCTATTTATATTTTGATCAAATACTTCCTCGTTAATTCTAAAATCTTGTATCAAAGGAATATTATAATTAAAATTCTTTATTAACACAGGTAAAAGCAACGCTGTAACAAAATTAATCGAACGGATTGAAAAACTGTGTAGTAATTGAATTATAGGTATTGGCTATATTGGAAAAGCACATCGTCTGCATGAAAGAGGAACCAAAATAACTAACTGGTCACTCTCCTTAGCGACGAAAACTCAACTAATCGGCTTGAGATAAGATATATGTTGTTATTTATTTTTTTTATAACGATTGACATAAGTATTTTCTATATCTCTGTAGCACTTGGCATGAGCAAAGAAGGTATACATATGAGTGAAATATATTGAGTTTATTTTCTACAATACATGGAAGTATTTATCGCGAAAACCGTGAGATTTAGGAGGAGCCCGTGCTGACTCAAGGTCAGCTAAATCCAAGGCTAAATCAAAAACAACAACATAATCATTGCTGTAGATGACATCAGCAACAACCAATGACAAATGGGGAAAGTTTGTTGTTCACTCTTCGAACAGAATTTATGCTCTGCAGCTTAATTACTCCTCGAATATTCTTGATGATATATATATAATATATATATATATATATATATATATATATATATATATATATATATATATATGTATGTATATATAGATATAGATATAGATATATATATATATATATATATATATATATATATATATATATATATATATATATATATATATATATATATATATATCTATATCTATATCTATATATACATATATATATATATATATATATATATATATATATATATATAGATATGACTGGTAAAAATGTTCTGTAACAACAGAATTCCATCTAATAAAAGGAGCCCATAAAAAACACCAAAAAATGTAGAGAGAAAAAGTACTATATTTCAGAGACTGCTGTCTCTCTCTTCAGGTATAATGAATGAGAAAAGTTTACAGAAAAGGTGGTATTTATACCAAGAGATTCGTCCACAAGTAAGCCAATTTAGGTCACCCCCGCTGATAATCTTCCTTTAATCTTCTTAAGCGTTGGTTTGAATGAACACGGCGTCGACGATATCTGATATCCAATTCCCTTTTGAGATGTTCATTACCTGCTTCTCTTTTATTAAGGCCGATTCCATCATTTGACTCTTGTACCGGCAGTTTGCTGCTATAAATTACACGTGACATATTCCAGTTTATTCTATGGTTATGTTCATTTATATGGTTGAAAATAGCCGAGTTCTGTTGTCCATACCTAACTGACCGTTTGTGTTGTATTAATCTCTGGGGAAGTGATTTACCTGTAAATCCGATGTAAGATTGGTCACAGTCCTGGCATGGGATCTCATATACCCCAGAGTCTTTGGGAGATGTCTTTTGTTGGACGTTAATTCAGGGATTTGGCTAAGGTATTTGGGTAGGTAAATGCAAAAGGGTTGGATTTCCCAAGGGTGTGAGTTACTCTCTTAATCGTCTCCAGGTGGGGAATTTTTATTTTATTGTTGGGTGTGTCTCTGGTCTTGTCTTTAGGGGGTCGGTAGAAAATTACGTTTGCTTTTTGAATTGCTTTCTCAATTATATGGTCAGGATACTTTAAAGATGAAAGTTGCTTGCGAATTAGTTCAAATTCTTTTTCCAGGAAATCTGGGGAACAAATTCGTAAGGCTCTTAAGAATAGGTTGCTAGCTACACTTATCTTGATAGTATTGTCATGATAGCTAAAGTAGTGAATATATGAAAGTGAGAAACGTTGGTTTTCTGTATATGTAAATTTGTATTCTGTCGTGTCTCTGATTATTAAAACATCAAGAAAAGGAATTTTGTTGTCTGTTTCCCATTCAACTTTAAATTTGATGCTGGGCACTAATATAGTACTTTTCTCTCTACATTTTGGTGTTTTTATGAGCTCCTTTTATTAGATGGAATTCTGTTGTTACAGAACATTTTTACCAGTCATTGTCAGCCCATTATGGAATTCAACCGCCTTTCCACGATTCTTCACTCATTTCCAGAAGTCAAGCCAGTTTTCCGCAAGTTTGAGAAAGAACTGAACAGACTACACCGGCTGAAAAACCAAAAACACTTTTTGGAAGAATGCCTCAAAGAACAAGTACTTCCAAAAATGTACGGATTCGGGAGATGGACTCTGCAATCAAACCCCTTCCCTCTATCACACAAGATTTTCCTGGAAGAAAGAATCACCAGTACGAGAAACGACATCTTCGTGCTATGCAGAGTGATATATGGAACTCAATCTAATCTTCGCCTCCTCACTACGGACCACATATACAGGTATCTGATTTCATTCTGGTTCCGACATTTGCTGCCTATAATAGCGTGACTCATTCCAACAGACTTTTACGCGAAGTTTAAATAACCGAATAGAAATATAGCGCATGGAATAATCTTGAACAACAAGACAAAGTTTTAAACTTATTCACACCCCCCTTACTGTAAATCAACATTTAGTTTTAAATTTAGGCTTATCCTTTGCCCTTATGCCAGACCGCAAAAACAACCTAGACTTCATAGTGGCTTTTGATAAATTCATATCTGACAAAAACTACAGCCGTGAAGAGATATGTTTAAAAGGAGTGTTACTAAATGCTTTAACTGACCTTCATAAGAAATATCCTGTTCCCCGCAGATTCATGATAGCCATCCACTCGCTAAAAAAGTTAGATGTTATAATAAGTAGATCCGACAAAGACGGCAAAATTGTAATAATGGACAAAGACTTCTACCTCGACAAAAATCAACCAGCTCCTTAGCGACACAAATACTTACGAAAAACTGACGAAAAATCCCCTCCAGAACGTTCCCACAGAATTTTTTCGGAAAGTAAGATTAATTGGCTAAGACAAAAAGAGTATTGAACTATTAGAGAAATTTAAAGTAATTAATCCTAAATTACCCTACTTTTATGGTCTTCCCAAAACTCACAAAGACAATCTTCCATTCAGACCCATCGTTTCATGCGCCGGAGCTTTCAATTACAAAATTTCTAAATGGTTAGCTGGCCTCCTTTCTCCTTTTTTAGGCACTTCTTCTCCCAGTCACATCAAACATTCGGAAGACTTTTGTCACAAATTCAGAGAAGCACATATACCACTTCACAACATAAAACTTTTAAGCCTTGACGTAGACTCCCTATTCACAAAAGTACCAGTACAGGACGTTCTTCAGTTTTTAAGGGAAAAAATTATCCCCCTATTCAGATCATTTCCCTTTGGCACTTGACAAAATAAAAAGTTAGTTGAATTATGTGCATCTAATAACGTATTTTCATTCGGGGAATCATTCTACAAGCAAAAATTCGGGTGTAGTATGGGTAGTCCTTTAAGTCCTATTTTAGCCAATCTGTACATGGAATACTTTGAAACTACAGTAATTAATGCAATAAAACCCAAAAACATGCTGTGGATGAGATACGTGGATGACATACTAACATTTTGGGATAATAAGTGGGGTAATTTTAATGAATTCCTCTCAAAATTAAACGCATTAGTGCCCAGCATCAAATTTAAAGTGAATGGGAAACAGACAACAAAATTCCTTTTCTTGATGTTTTAATAATCAGAGACACGACAGAATACAAATTTACCATATACAGAAAACCAACGTTCTCACTTTCATATATTCACTACTTTAGCTATCATGACAATACTATGAAGATAAGTGTAGTTAGCAACCTATTCTTAAGAGCCTTACGAATTTGTTCCCCAGATTTCCTGGAAAAAGAATTTGAACTAATTCGCAAGCAACTTTCATCTTTAAAGTATCCTGACCATATAATTGAGAAAGCAATTCAAAAAGCAAACGTAATTTTCTACCGACCCCCTAAAGACAAGACCAGAGACACACCCAACAATAAAATAAAAATTCCCCACCTGGAGACGATTAAGAGAGTAACTCACACCCTTGGGAAATCCAACCCTTTTGCATTTACCTACCCAAATACCTTAGCCAAATCCCTGATTAACGTCCAACAAAAGCCATCTCCCAAAGACTCTGGGGTATATGAGATCCCATGCCAGGACTGTGACCAATCTTACATCGGATTTACAGGTAAATCACTTCCCCAGAGATTAATACAACACAAACGGTCGGTTAGGTATGGACAACAGAACTCGGCTATTTTCAACCATATAAATGAACATAACCATAGAATAAACTGGAATATGTCACGTGTAATTTATAGCAGCAACTGCCGGTACAAGAGTCAAATGATGGAATCGGCCTTAATAAAAGAGAAGCAGGTAATGAACATCTCAAAAGGGAATTGGATATCAGATATCGTCGACGCAGTGTTCATTCAACCAACGCTTAAGAAGATTAAAGGAAGATTATCAGCGGGGGTGACCTAAATTGGCTTACTTGTGGACGAATCTCTTGGTATAAATACCACCTTTTCTGTAAACTTTTCTCATTCATATACCTGAAGAGAGAGACAGCAGTCTCTGAAATATAGTACTTTTCTCTCTACATTTTGGTGTTTTTATGGGCTCCTTTTATTAGATATATAGATATATATATATGATATAGATATAGAGTATATATAGATATATATATATATATATAATATATATATATATATATATATATATGTATATATCTATATCTATATCTATTATATATATATATATATATATATATATATATATATATATATATATACATACATGAAATTGTAATAGCCACAATACCTTATCAATTTGTCAATATCTTTGCTCTTTTTTATGGATACCTTGTCACTACAATGCCTTGAGCTCCAACTTCAAAGCTTTGTAGTGACAAGCGTATCCAAAAAAGAGCAAAGAATTTGAGAAGTTAAGAGGGCATTGTGGCTATTACAATGTCATAAGTATCTGGTACCATTAGATTTTACACATATACACACATGTATATATATATATATATATATATATATATATATATATATATATATATATATATGTATGTATGTATGTATGTATGTATGTATGTATGTATTAAAAGGATAATGTCTAAGTATGAATTTTGACATTTAAAAGCCCCACAATATAATAGCTGGGACAATTTACGCTACTAGTGAACACATGTCTCCTCACTGATTCATGGTTTTCTGTGAAAAAGAGTAACCCGTTGTCATAGCAACGAGCAGAACAACAACCATAATCCTTGTTCAAGGATCGTAAAATAAATTTACAATGTAAAAACTATTTGAATTGCATTATGAAAGTTTGCTTATAAATTTAGATACTTCATATGAGAGCTTTTTAAATAAATATTTTTAATAGCTAATAGATGATGATGAAGTATAATAAATCTAATAAAGTAAAATTAAAATTTGTTAAGAAAATAATTATTTAGTCATTGGCTACATTGTTCACTGTTTAAAAACGAGATTTAAAGCATGAGCTGGTAACTTTATAAACATTAATTTCAGTGAAATTAAGATTTAAAAGACATACATATCTAATTTGTGAAATAAAAAAAAAACATTTGTAAGTATTCTGTTGAAAGGAAAGTGTACAATGACGATACAGTTAAATGGAAATTATGATCGAAATTCCCTTTCTAGCGACAAATGGAAGAAATCATCGCGAAATCTGTGAGATTTAGTAAGCTGTCTTGGCCTACTGACTCGTGAGAGCGTGCTGCTGAGCTGATAGGGCTAGGCCCCCTCTCTAACCACTGACAAGAGTGACAACCTTCTGGCGTTTTAATGAGCTTCTTGAGATGTGTAAGCATTGCAAACTGCCGTTTCTGTCTTGAAATATACTTAAAACTATAATTGATTTACTATTATTGGTTAAAACTGTGCAAAGTAATGAAACTATAGCTAGTTAGTTAACCTATGGGTTAAATTAGGCAGGTAAGGTTCCTATATTATTCTTGCTGCTATTGTACATAAATGGCCCCTTCAAATAGGTCGGCGGCCCCCACCCCCTTCCCCAATCATAATATATCTTGCATTTTCATCTGTATCTAATTATACCTTTATAGGAAATAGATCGCCATAACCAAGCAAGGCGTTACATCCACTGTATAGTAGAATGAGGCCACCACCTTACCCAAGATGGAATAACATAAGGTGTGTTCACCGAGGGATCCGATCGCTAATTTCCCTCGCTCAGTGACGTCAGTGGAGCACATCGACTGGGCGATGCACTTGTCAGTTGTCACTCCGTCAGTTGCATTGTTGCAGTTCACGATTCTGGGTGTGTATTCCATATTTGGGTGCACTAATAGTTCCAGACAGTATGGGATTTGTTTTCGCAGGTTCCCTAAAGACCCCTAGGTGTCCAAAGTATGGATTAATGCATGTAAAAGAAGTGATAACATTAATGTTAAGGATGCCAGGATTTGTTCTGCCCATTTCCGGACAGGAGATTAGAAAGAAATCTTCAACATGAACTGCTACCACAACTTTACCAGAGAAGTTATCACAGAATAAAGAAAACCGCAGTTCCCTCTTTAAATTTACCTGTTAAGGACATAAAGTCAGGTATGGTTTAACAATTTGTTTACAATCTCATTATTGCAAGTTTTAGTGACATATCTTCGGTTGATAAGTAGCCTAGACTAAATTCTTGAAATGAAGTACTAAGTTAGATTAGGCCTAGCCTAATCAATGAATGAAGAAATTATCTGATTAAGGCCGTACAATTTTTTTTCTTTTATACTTCATTTTATGAATGTAAAGTTGTTCGAACAGGTGATTAGACCTATGCGTAGTGACGTACTTACGTCTTCCTGTGCAGACAATAATAGGCCTAGATCTTTTATTTCTTAAGAACGCCACTAAAGGATATCGTGGGGTCAGAGTATAGACTGAGTTCAAGTGCAGACTGAGGAATTTCTTGTTAGGTAAGAATAACATTTTAAGCAATCACGGTCATAATGTTGCTCCCAATTATGATAACATGCCATGTATGAGCAATACTAGTGTTATGGAACCAGGTAAGTCTTGGGTTTCCAAAACCCCTGAAGAAAGTGACTCCAGTCATGTTGACTTATACTCTGAATTATGTATCTCTGCTCATCTCTTGATAAGAATTCCTCAGGAAGGTCTACCAAATGAGCTGGAGGAAGAGGATTTAGTAGATCTTGGAGTAGTCTGAAAATGGTATAGAAATTGAAGCCTTAAATTATCTGGGAGGTTATATAGCTCTTAAGTACAGAAATAAATATCCTTCCTAAGGATTCCCAGAAACTGAAGGCCTAAACAACGACTGGATCTCCAAAGTGAAGAGGAAAGTGTTGTTTAGGCCCAGTCCTCAATTTGTCAGTAATTGAAAGGAAATGGAATAACACTTTTTAAATCTTTTCATGGGGAACAGTTGAAACCAGGCGTTGATGGGATTACGAAATTAGTTAATATTGTCAGGGAATTAAACATTGATGCTCCAGAGGAAGCAATGAAGTTCTTTATTAGGTGCAAAATACATTTTAGGATGAAGATATTAAATGCTGAAAGGAAGTCAGAATTTCTTTAAAAAGGTGTAAACAAAATGAAAAAAATTCTTCAGTAATTTTTGGTAAATAAAAGAACAATACGCTAATTCAATAAAAGTCTGCAAAGTTTTTATATATATATATATTCATTCACCCTCGTTACTTTCGTTATTTGTATTCCAACAAGATTATATTCTGTATGGTAAGGTCTTAGATATCTTGATATAACTGTGGTTTAAGTGAGAGAGAGAGAGAGAGAGAAAGTATTTTCCTATATGGAAATTGTGAACACCAGCATAGCAACAAATTACTGTTAAAACATACATAATCATTAAGTGCACTGCCCAGTCGACGCGCACCTGTGACGTCACAGTGCGGGAACCGAGCGACCGACGATCTCACCTTATGTTATTCCATCTTGACCTTACCTATGTCGGACATACCTAAGGAAAACCGTAGTTTCGTTTGGGTAGATCTATATTACTATCCCGCGGCGGCCTAAACTAAGGCAGTTGCGGTTTTTCTATGCAGTTTTACCTCCCGAACAAGAATTTTAAGTAATATTTATTCGGACGACCATAATTAACCCCCAGGGGCCAGTACTAAACACTGCGAAATACTTAAGAATTACCATTTTGTCCTAAGGCTAGGCCTCTCCTCAGAACGTAATTGATTTTTAACATCAATTCTCAAGTTATCAAAATTCAATCAGTTAGACCTAACCTAACAAGTTAGCAGAATTGGTGGCAGTCTTAGGTTGAGTATTTACTAGAGGGCACTGATTTGAGTTTCCATTGGGGTTCAACCGAGATCGACAGATAGTGAAGGAGGAAAAATTTATGCACTAATATTATGATGAAGAATGTGTAAAACAATCTTGTCTTGCCTAGATTGTAAAGACCTGTGTCAAGACCTTCGTTACCCACTAATCACAATCTTGTGTCTCATCTAGCTAAACAGCAAAAATCACAGGTATATGGTTATATGTAGAAATTCCTGGCCTTTCCACTGCTATATAATTCATCAATGTATGTCCATTATGTCCTTTATCACCATTTTATTGAATGCTGTTTAACACAAATTCCTCAGTGCAAGTCGTGGGCCCCAAGGGGTCGGGCACTCTTTTTCCGTTTGCACACTGCTGTAATCAGTACCCAGTTCTGTTTCATTGAGACCTCACACTGTTTACCCTTTCAAATGGAAGTTAATCTGGATGCTATTAACTTTAAGATGATTGATTGGTCTGATGCAAAAATGAGGTCAGAAATACAAAGAAACACAAGAAAACCACAAAATAAAGTGTGGAGCATATCTGTTTGCTGAAAAATAAATGCACTGCATACAGTGGTTGGTCTAAAATTCCAAAAAAGTAAAATTAGGTTAGGAGCAAGGCTAATGCAAGGATAGCATAAGATATCAGAGAAAGAGACTTATTTTCTTTAACCTTGAATTTCTTTACATTGAATAATCTGAGTTGTATACAAACTGTTCCTTTGTGAAATAGACTTTAGCAGTGTTAGGAACAGTTTGGACTGCCCAATACATTAACTGATTCAGGTGGTAATGACACTGGATAGTTAATCTTGTTTATTTGACATTGTAAGATAGTTTTTTTTTTTTTTTTTTTTTTTTTTTTTTTTGGTCATGAGTAGGCTGCCTTAATTTAGTTTTAATTTTAACTATTTTCAACTAGTTAAATTTTTGTGATTTCTGTTTTGATCCAGGAAATTTACATCCTTTTTTATGAGAGCTATGATTTGGCTTGCCCTAAAAATAAAAGGCAGTGGCCAAAAAGTGGACCATTTGAATTTTGATAGTGGTCCACTACCTGTTTAAACAAGATAAATATATAATTATAAAATGCAGTTTTAATGAAATTACTGCACAATTACATGCACAATCATTTATATGTTTCACATTAAAAACATAGTGTCGGCCCATTTTCATGAAAACAATGTGTTAAATTTTCAAACCCTCTGTAAACAAGCAAGAACACTGGTAAAAGCACCAGTCTTTTGATTGAAAAATTTTACTTTACTTGTCTGTGGTATATACAGGAGGAAATGAAGCATTCAAGTGGATATCATTATCATATGGAAAAAAATTATTGGAATCTGAATTTTGATGTCTAACTTTAAGCCAAGAATGTCAATCATAGCATAAAATTCAATACATAAGAATCTTTATTTCATGTTGAAGTTGTACGTGATCAGTGTTGAATGTATTACAAGGGGAAGAATTAGGAGCAATAATCCAAAATCTTTAAAAAAAAAGATGAGTTCTTGTAGCTAGGAACAGGCTTATGCTAGATATTTGTTTAGCTGTTTTGAGTAGTAGCCTGCAACAATATCAAATGAATTAAAGAATATTTGGATGAAGTTCCTAACTTTTTCTTATTTTAGAATTTTCTATATTTCAAGAAACATGATATAGAATCAATAGAGTACAGTAATTGGTAGTAGATTACTGTACTAGACTCTGTATATTCAATTTAATGGAAAATGTCTTTGTCCCAGTTTTGGAAACCAAACTGGTTTAGAGGCTCTATGGAATAGGATTGAAAACCAAACTGGCTTATAGGTTATATGGAATAGCATTTAGTTGTGTAAAAGTAATTTAGAGAATGGTCCTGACAACACCGGAAGATTTAAAGAAAACTTTTTATTTTGAGTGATGTTACCTTGCAAAGAGTAAAGCATTTTCTGTTAATTTCTTTCTTTTAATCATCAGATCAAACCTCTTATGGACAGAGTCAGCAGACTATAAATCCAAAAGGGTTCCAAGGGAAAATCAACTTGCAGAGAAAGACAAGTTAAAGGAAAATGTGATAAAAGATATTGGAAATAGAAAATCAACCTAATACACTGGAAATTGAAGAGACACCAGCACACTGCAGGAATGAATTTGCTTCTCACTTAAATATCTGGAGACAAGAAGACTACAACTGCAATAGGCAAACTATTTCACATTTTAGTTCAAGCCTAAAAGTTGTAGCAAACAGAGTAGTATTAAGCCTGATGCTGAAATGTGTCTTCAAATTCACAGTTGATATACTATGTATGGGTACAAATATATTTGAAATAAAACTAAGCGAAACTTTTAGAAAAGGCTTCATTTTTAAATGTATTAATACCCATACATAACCGTGGAATTGCTTCTTCATTTCAAGACTCGTCCTACTAGATATGAGTATTTTTTAGTTGTATTTCATGAGCATCACATTTAATACTACAGATAGAAAACTGCTCTTGGTTATATGGGTATGGTCTTCAAAGACTTTGGTACTAGACTACAGACTTCAATCCTTTGTATATGAAATGTATAAGTCCCAGTTTCAGGGTATGTCAGTAAGATGGATAAGCTTTTACTATATCGTCTTTTTTCAACTGGGCTAAAATTGAAAAGACTGTTTTAAGACCTAAAACTTGCTTACTATTAGGGATTGTTTTAGCTAGTTCTTTAGAGTATGTAGTTGATTGCCTATTAGAGATATACTAAATAGTAATGCACAATGAGAGGGAATTTATGACTGTCATTTTTATTTTTGTGGACTTAAGACTACAGGTGCTTAATTGAGTATATTATAATTTTTGAGAAGGTTGACTACTAAGGCTAAGATATAAGATCTTAGTTTCAGTAAGACCATGCATTTAACAAGGAACATGTCAAAATTTTCTTCAGCTTGAAGTAACTAGTTAATTGTGAGTATACATACTTTGATTATTTTTGTCTAGCTGTTTTTGAAAGTTACATTGACCACAGCAGCCGCATTTACCACTGTTTGCTTTTCACTCAAGACATCAGACTCGTCCAACATTTAAAACAGTAATGGTGAAGAACCAGATTTTTCCCCAGAATTCTCCACATGTTGTAAATTTTGAATCACAACACATTGTTCCATACACACAGAATAATAAAGGATTTTTTTTCCATCCATTCAGTACCTTTAAGGTTTCTGCCGGTGCTTGTAAGATTGTTGAAATTTTTCAGCTTGTAACAAAAGTACAGTAGTGAACCATGTATAATTTTGAAGTTAGGCATGTCAGATAGCCAGTACCGTACGTATGCATGATAAGTTAAGTATATCTTAGTTTTACCAGACCACTGAGCTGATTAACAGTCCTCCTAGGGCTGGCCCGAAAGATTAGATATTTTTACTTAACTAGGAACCAATTGGATACCTAGCAATGGGACCTACAGCTTATTGTGGGATTGGAACTACATAATATCGAGAAATAAATTTATATCACCAGAAATAAATTCCACTGGTTCTGCGTTCGCCGAGCCGAGAATTGAACTTCGGACCACCGGATTGGTAGCAGAGCGCGAAATACTCTTCCAACTTGGAACTAGTATGCATGATACAAGTACGTAATGCTGATTTCATATTTTGTATTCATGACAGCCATGAACGTGGGTATGAGTCCACTTGATATTCAGGTTGTTCTTGGTGCTATCAGTGATTTAAGAAGCATAAGGAATTCCTTTTAAACTTTTGAAATAAGAAAATATTTATTTAATTTTCTGATTGCATTACAGGTAAAAGAGTTTTATGATTTTATTTGGCGTGGACCATTCAAGTATGGACTTGTGTGGAACTTTATAGCTTTAATCTTTTAATAGTAACTTTAAATTCTCAAGTAACAGTATGAAGGTAACTTTTTTGTTGGTCTCTCTTCCCAGGTGTCCAGTGTAGTTGCCAGTCTTTACCTAGGTAGATAGAGGATGAAGTAGTGCTTAGTTCGAATGAGGTAGTGCTTGGTTAGTGACAGCTTTGAATGACTGGAGAGAATGGACATGTTATGCGGGATTACTGCTAAAGCTAGTTTAGGTCACAGAGCATTGTGATTCTTATCTTTTGGTTATGAGCTATTACAGTTTCTCTTGAATAGTTTAATTAAGATTAAGCTGGTATGACAGATGTAGAAGGTTGCTTGACTTGGAAGGGTTATGTGGATGGCCGTTGGCACATCCTGAAAATTTTTTAACTTATTCATTCAGGATTTCTGATTGGTATGGATCTAAAGTCTTGCTTCTACTTCAAAATAGCCAGGGTTGTCTTGTCAACAGGAAACTCGATGGGGACCTTGGAAGTAAGTGTATATGAAGCCAATAGACATGAAGAATTCTTATATACTTTTATAAATTCCCAAAGAATGGAAAGGCAAGTAATTTTATCAGTGAGTTTATTGAACTGATTAGAAAAGCATCTTGTAAAATAACTTCTCGTTTTGGATAGAAAATACTATTGTGGTTATGTGACCAAGTACTGTACAGCGTAATTTTTCTTTAGAAACTAGTTAATTGTACAAAATATTAAAGATTAACGTCAGGCCTTGCTCTATCCTTTATTAAGTTTTGTTCAGTGGCTTCATATACTCGAATGCAGATCAGAGTCTACATTAGCATATCCATCAGTAGTCAGTACATTGCTATATGTAACCATTTTCATATTTTTATAAACTTGAGTAGAGCTTGTATTTACTGCGCTACTTTCATTAATAATTGGAGTTTTTAAATCCTGTTTAATTTTCAGTGATGGTATGAGCTTTAATGTAAGATGTCAAGGACTTAAAAGCAGAGTGATAATCGTGAAAATGGGTCACCTGAGTAGAGGCAGCCATGGTACCAGATCTAAATTGTGGAAGTTATGCGAGCCTAGGAGGGACCCTAAGCAGTCAGGCATTGATAGACAACCGTCCTTCAAAATTTTTTTTGAAGACGATAGAAGTGACAATTGACAGTTCACACACTTCATCCCTCAACCTCCTTCAGCACCTATGAGAAAACAAGGTTAGCACAACAATTTTCCAACACTGAGGGGATGTAAGGCTTTTTTTTTTTTTTTTTTTTTTTTTTTCCTCTGGGTCACTTGGGAAAACTTCTACCAGAGCAAAGAGCAAGATATCATATACATAAGTGTAAAAATGGTTTTTACAAGAATATGAATTTTTTTCTTTCTTTTTCAGAGATTACATTCTTTCTATACTCTCTGGTGGTTAGTTAGTTAGTTGGTAAGTTGTTAGAGAGTTAAGGGGTGAGAATAACTCATTCACTTGACTGACAGCATCAATTTCTCTTCTGATGCTTTGCAGAACAGTCATATTGTATTAATCTTCACCATGGCTGTTATTGTAAGTGATTGGTAACTTTGGCTTCTTCCTTTCAGATTACGTAACATCCTTGATTATTCTAACTACCATGGACAGCACAAATGCCCAAGGGCGTTAATGTGTGTTTACAAGCTTTGTCATGTTGACCCTCGTATGTAACATTTCATTTTGTGGAGTTCAGGAGTACGTGTTATCTGTTAACTGTCTTGAGAGTGTTGTGTGGTCACTTCCCAGGTGGAGCAAGTATGTTTCCTGGCCTTGATTCCCACGTCTTTTGTGATGGTGTCCGCTTGTCCTCACCTTGCTCAGTCCAAGGAGCGTATGTGAGGTCTGGATGGGGATCCACCTGAACTCTATCTTGCTGGAACTTAAGTTATTGCAAAGGTATTCCCTATTTCCCCCACAGTTCCCACTTAGTTCTCACTTCTGCAACATTATCAGGAGGTGAAGAAGCTGCTGAAGGCATTTTCGAACCACCTTCAACACTTTTGGAACATTTGGCTTCAGTTGAATGTTCTTAGGATAGTATTAGCATCAGTGGACACCACTGCTGTGGCAGTCACCATTCTGAACCGCTGTGCATATTGACACTTCTGTTGCTGCTTTACAATCTATTGATTGTTTATAACCAATTTCCAGCTGGACAAGATGATTATCATGTTGTTAAGACAGAGGGTTTGTTAGCTATGAAAAATACAAATAGATCAGGCAATATTGCAGCAATGGTATGTAGACCCATGGGTAATCTGATCCTTTGGGACTCAAAAATTACCCTTCTAGCACCAATTCCCTCCCCTTTGTTACAGATTGTTCCTATTGCCAATTTATTCTTTGGGATCATCCAGCTCATGTGCACTGTCTGCAGAGGTATAGAAATGCTGGAGGAAGAAGCTAGAGATGACTACTTTCCAGGCTTCTGCAGTCATCCCTCCCAGGTGGATATAGTAGCTAAGGTTGGAGAGTGGTCATTGGCCTTTCACCACTAATTGTGTTCTTTTGTCAAGCTCGACTTTGGGTGGTAACTTCATTTCCATGTTAGCTTCTGTCAGTTAAGTGACTTCAAGCTTTTGGCAGATCTGAAGGCTGTATAGCTTACTACCAAATAGCTATCCATCAGGAATCTTAGAGGTACGTATTTCTACTTCTTCAAGTTCAATGCCCAGAGGGTGTTCATGCAAAGTAGCTCTAGTAGCCCCAGACTGGCCGAAGAGCAATTGGTACCCTCTGATTCTGGAACTGGGTCTTCGTCCTCTTCGGATTCCCAATCCCAGGCTCTCCCAGTCAGTACAAACGAAGACTGTGTTCGCTTCCTCAGGAATTCTCAAAACCCTAACTTTATGGACTTCATGAAGTTTGCGGCTAAAAAAGATGCAGATATCGATCCACGAAATATTCTTTTCTTGGAATCTGACAAAAGAGATTCAACTTTGAGACAGTATGATGCTGCAGTCAAAAAGTTCGCAATCTTCCTGAGAGAATCAGATATTAGAATCATGACAATCAATTCAGCTATATCCTTTTTCAGATCTTTATTTGAAAAAGGCTTAGCAGCTAGCACTATTACGACAAACAAGTCAGCCTTGAAGAAGATTTTTTCAACTCGGTTTCAATATAGCTTGACAGATTCTTTTACTTCTCGTCTATTCCCAAGGCTTGTGCTAGACTTAGACCTTCAGTAAGGCCTACGTCAGTGTCGTGATTCTTGAATGATGTTCTAAAGCTGGCTTCAGAAACAGACAATACGACATGTTCATTTATAATGCTCTTAAGAAAAACTCTATTTTTATTAAGCTTGGCTTCAGGAGCTAGAATTTCAGAACTGTCGGCGTTATCCAGAGATCCGAATCATATACAATTTCTTCCCTCAGGGGAAGTTCTTCTCTCTCCGGAACGTAGCTTTTTAGCAAAGAACGAGGATCACCTTTATTGAGGTGGGAACCGTGGAAGGTTATACCCCCCCCCCCCCCCCCCCATTCCGCAAGATCTTTCTCTTTGTCGGTAGCGACCTTACGAGCCTTTCTGTCCTAGAACATCCTCATCCTCTTCGGGTCCTCTCTTTAGGAGAGAGAAAGGTGGTACTTTATCTATTAAAGGTATCAGGCAACAGATCCTGTACTTTATTAAGCAAGCCAACCCTGATTCCTTCCCTAAAGCTCATGAGTCAGGGCAGTTGCCACCTCAATTAACTATTTCCAACACATGAATTTTGATGATTTGAAAAAGTATACTGGATGGAAATCGCCGACAGTATTTAAGCGTCATTACTTAAAGTCCTTGGAAGCTCTGAAATTTTCAGCAGTTGCGGCGGGTAACATAGTTTCCCCCGACTCTGCTTAAATCTTAAGTTGAAGATCCAGATCTCCTTTCTACCTACCTCATTCACAGTTTGTCCATACCTACCATGTTCATCTACGTTCTACCTTGAGTCTTAGCTGCTCTTGTGATGGTACAGTGGGTGTCCCTTATTTTTTTGCAAGGGTCACCCACAATTGTTTGTATATATGATCTCTATGATGTGGTCCCCTTATTTTTTTATGCTAGGGTGACACCTCTACATTTACAATGGTTACGGGTTTTGTATATTAAGACATAAATTTATTTACTAGATTATAGTCTAAGTTTGTTCAGAATCATTTTATTATTATAATTGCTTTATTTACTACTGTATATAATAACTATACACAGATGTTAAGTTCAACATATATTCCATGTAAGCCCTGTACATATATGTTAACTTTAAGGTAATTTTAAGGAATATTTTTCTAACTTGTATAATTGTGTATATGTATATTTTTTTGGCAATTATAATACTTTATTTTATTTTAAGTTTTATTGAGACCTTATTTATTTATTTTCTTTTACAATCTTGTGCTAATTCTCTGGTACGATTTCGCGCAGCGACACGAACTGAGCCCAGAAAAGGGATTTTGACGTAAGGAAAAATCTATTTCTGGGCGATTGGTTTGTGTCGCCCAGCGAAATCCCACCCTACCCATCCCTGCGCTCAAGATTGTCTGCTAACTTTGGGATGGCCACCAGAGGCGCAGCAGTCGGTAGCGTGGGATGGAGTAGTAGTAGTTGCTGCCCACTCTGTGGGTCGGCTCCCCTCTTGTGGGGGTTTTGTCGTAGGAGATTTCTATTGGTAAGAGGTTCGTGGTAGTGGTCTCACTCGCCCTAGTGTTCATACCGACGCCCTCTTGGAGGGTGAGCGAGTCAGTTATACTGACCTTTTCTTTATTTTATTTATTCTCTGGTATGTGTTAGTGCATTTACCTTAGAAATAATGGATTAAAGGGATATTTCGCTGGGCGACACGAACCAATCGCCCAGAAATAGATTTTTCCTTACGTCAAAATCCCTTTTGTCATCTCCACTGCCCAGCTTTCGTAAGGAAGTTTTTCATTGCATCTTAAAACAGTGTTGCGTTCAGACATTCTCTCTCTCTCTCTCTCTCTCTCTCTCTCTCTCTCTCTCTCTCTCTCTCTCTCTCCATCGCACGGTACTTTTGATTTCAAAGTAACGTAACAATTTCATGCTTACTGAATGGTCACTCGTAACTTTTAGATTTCAGATTTGATATTTCTTAGAGTTTAGTATTATTTAGTGTTTTTGTGGAATCTGAACAAACATTATATTAGTGTGTAATGGCGCCTATTTTTTGTGAATTGTGGTGAATTTTTGAACAAACTGCAGCAAAGAAAGAAAATTGGTATACCAAGAAGGTAAAGTGTGTTATGTTTTTAGTAGTTGCAACTAACATCTAATGGTTATGATGGTTTGGTAAAAATTAATAACTGATGGTTATGATGGTTTGGTAAGAAACTAATAACTATTGGTTACGATGGTTTACTATGAGATTCAGGGCCTCTGTAACACGGTTTTTTCGCAATAACTTTTTATCTATGCATTTCATAAATATAACGCTTATTCAGAATACATATTATATCAACACATAAATTTTGAGTGTATTCTGCACTACGTAGGTTGAAATAAATTGGTACTTATAATGTAAAAGGGACCTTTTTTGAAGACAGGCCAACGTTACTCAGAGAAAAGGTTTCGAACGCACTCGTTACGTAACTTATGACATCATTTCTTCCCTCTTTCTCGATGGATGATTGGCTATACGTAACGAAGGCTAAACCTCTGGCAACAATGACATACAAATTTAAATACAAGCAAAGCAGTACACCTTTATGAACTCTGGAACCTCTCCACTGATAATTGTCATAATGAACAAACCAACAAAATATGTTAATAAATACAAAAACACTTCGATTATTAGTCTAACTCCCAAAATAAGTTTCCAAAGAAATTACAGTCTACTTTATAGGTCACAATCAGATTGACAAGATGTAGGGAGTAGTTGGTAATTACCAAAAACATAGTAGACAAGCTTGATTTGATAACTGCTATATCCAATGTCAAACAATTTTTATTTATTGGCTATCTACCTATTTACTGAAAAGAAATAGCCGGTACCGTATATTGGATTTAAACCTTCACCAATAATTATCGTCAGAATGGTGACTTCATGAGGCTCCACCCACTTTCGCCTCGTTATAATTCAGGATAACACTGAAGGCTACCATGGGCATTGTTGGATTAGAAAATTTAACTTCTGGCTTTAAAAACTAATTTCTCGAGTAGTTGTAAGAAGTGCTAAATGATCCTCAAGGATCCCAGCAGTTGGTCTAAACACTTAATTCATGTATATTATGCTATACTGTGCGGGCACTACTGCTACAGTAGTATTACTACGCTAGCACTGATACCCCACCCACATCTATGTATCGTTCCGCCATTCATAAAGTCTTTGGGTTTCAGAGCTGATGGAATTTCTGTCTGGTGGATGGGCAGGGCAACATTTAGTCAAAAGGTGTTTGTTTACCTTGCTTACGTAATGAATGTTTTTTTCGACTCTTGGCTCGTAATCATGGCCATGGCGTCGGCTAGATCATTTTTACTCTATAAAAATTAAAAAAAACTATCGGGTTTAAGGTTATTGATAATTCTGACAAAATTTGTGTGTGGTTGTATAATATACATATGTCAACTTTCAGCTACATCCGATGCTTTGACAAGGAGCAAAGTCCAAAAAACCTTGTTACAGAGGCCCTGAATCTTATAGTAGAGAACTAATAACTAATGGTTACAATAGTTTGAGTGAAAAGATTTACATTTTTACACATTGCAAATTTTTGTGTTTTGTTTCATTTGAAGTGATTTTTAGTTTTGTCCATTTATTCATTTTCTTATTGAAGTGTGTGTTTTTATTTTATATTCTGTGTGATTAATACTTTTTGCAATTTTGGTATTCTCCACATTTTTCTGTTTTCATTTGCGTTCACAATTTAATTAACTTAATTATTTTCATTAGTTAAGTGATGCCCATTTAATTGAATTTAACACTTGTGAATTAATTTGCATATACTGAGAATTCTTTTCAAGTTTTATTGTTGTTTAGCACTTGTGAATTAATTTTCAAATTTCAAATATTACTTAACACTTTTGAATTTCAATTCAATTAATTTTTTTGAATTTTGTGATAAATTAATTTTGATTTTATTTTACTTAATTTATTCAAGAATTAATTAAACTTTACTTTGTTTTCAAGTAACAGTAATTTTCCCTGATATTGTGAATTTCACTTATAAATTTTGAGTTGGATAATAAATTTGTGTATTCAAAATTTTTATAAGTATTTCATTTCTCACCACTATACATGCATTTAGTTATGACTATATTTAGTTTAGGTAGAAACATAGTGGTAATTGATCTGTTTTCCTTCAATTAACTTGAAGTGACTTAGGACCAGGGAAGTACTTAGACTTTTGAAATCAGGGAAATACTTAGTCTTTTAAAGTTGTTGATGAAGTGATGCCCTTTGATTAATTTAATTACTTACAAGACTACCTCACACCTGTTTTGATGAACTTAGTCTGATTTTCTGCAATACTGGTAAGTTGTTAAGGGATCACTGTTGCCATTAGAGTATTCAGTCGTTTAGTACCTGTGATGAGGGTTCAGTTGTCTGGCTGTTGTGAGGTAACAATAATGAATGGTAAGTGCATTAACCAGATACTTGGCACTCTGTCACAATATCGACAGTACTCCATCGTAATGAAGGGACAGTGACCGTTCATAATAGTAACCATAATAACTTATCTGCTACAGAATCAAACTTTTGCCCTTCCAGCACACATTTAGGTTTTGTATGGTCAGTTAAATTAGACAAACAGTATGTTGAGTATATCATGAGCTCAAAAAGTTGTTCAGCTGACTTTCCAAGAATTAGTGAATGGTATGTCATGGATCCTAGCTGTAATGGCAAGGAGATATATAATGCAAAATACCTTTTACAGTACTTCAACATAGAACTCTCCACCATTCCAGTGGATTGCTGCCATTCTGTAACTTTTACATTAGATTTTCTTTTTTGACTGGCAACCTACCATTTTTACCCTTTTGCCATCTGCTTAATTAGACCGTATACCTAGTCCACAGGCCAGCACAGGCTTTGGTAATGCCATAGATGGCAGATGTGTTTATTACCAAATGCAATTTTATGTCAGCTGGATACCCTTTCCAGATAATGGCTTGATAAAATTTATGATAACTGGATGATAACTATGATTAAGCTACAACACTGGAAAGATTATCATGTTAAAATGTTATTCAGACAGTGACCATCAAAATTCCAACCCAGAATTTTTATGTAGGGTAATCTTTCCTGATGAGCCATCCCATTGCAGATAGTTCAGTCACCTTTTCATTAAGTATAGATGAGTCAAAAGTTTGTTTGATACACTCCAGAAATATTTCTTACCAAATTGAATTTTATTATTTATTAATTTTTATTTTTATATATATATATATTTTTTTTTTGCTGGAAAATGGGCAGCTGTGTGATGTATTTTATTCAAATGCAGTTCTGATGTGAGAATAAGGCATACTAGTTTAATTTGTGTTTGGATGATACCTAGATATTTGTCATCTGTCATTGTAGGCTTA
>NC_087217.1:59599139-59601639 GCF_015104395.2 Macrobrachium nipponense | reverse complement strand
CAGCTGTATTGTGAAAGGCCAAAATTTTTTTTTTATATGACGGATCTTTCGTGTTTGGTGGTCGACACTAATTTCATTGTAACTAGAATTTTTTTATGTACTTTTGCTCATATAATTTGAAAATCACAATCGTTTGTCAGAGAAATGGTTAGATTTTAGTTAAAAGCATCCAAAAATGAGTTTTTCACTATTTTATGAGTACTGACAAAACACGAACTTTGTAGAATTATATTTTTGCAATGTATGTTGTATTTGTCATTTTTCATGATTTTTTCAATGTAATTGTGTGGGATGGCAGGAGCACGGTTGTTCAGTATAACAAACAAAAATATAAAATTAATTTTAAATCAAGTATATGTTTAAAAGTTATTGTTGTATTACACAGTCTGAATACTTTTTATAACAGATTATGATAGACGCCTGATAATTTCTAGATGATGATATAGTGTAAAAGATCCAAATTTTTGAAGTTACTGATGAAACCTGCAGTGTATCGTCTTCGTCCACAAATTTCTCGTGAAAATAACAGTAGCATGAGTTAGACTTAAGGGCAATCAAGAAGCAGAACATCCAAGAGAAGAGGCAGTCAAGAAGCTGAAAATCAAAGAGATGAAACACCTTGCCAAACTCCCAATGAAAAGGTACTCAAGAAGAGCACGAAGAGAGAGAAAAAGAGTGTCGACAGACCGGTAAATCGTATACGACTGCGTCCAGGGTAAATTAGTTTCCGCTGAGAAAACAAAGTCCACTAAAGCAATGTAGATTTGAAAATGCTCCGAATGTTTCAATGTGAAGATCTGCAAATATTATTCATTGATATTGGGAATTTGGGCTCAGTATAATTCAAGAAGAACTACCTCGCAACTCTTATTTACACAAAGAACCCATTACGTACGCCTAGAGATGGAGGCGGCGAAAAACATTAGAGCGAGATGTAACCTACGAGTATGCCTTAGAAATTCAAATGAAAAAGACATCCTATTTGTCAAAAATGCTTTTTGAGGGTGTTTGGTGAAACCCAAAAGTTCTTGGAAGTATTACAGAAAAAGAAAAAAGGAACCTGCCTCTGGAGTGAGCCGAGGGGATGGAGGAACAACTCCAAATCCACGTCGTATTAATGAAGGGAACTTTCTAAAATTGATGATCATATCAAATCATTCCAGTATACGGAGTCATTATTCTAGGGCACACTCCTCCAAACAGCATTTGTCTTCACACTTACATTAGCAAAAATGTATTCGTTGTTTAAAGACGCCTACCCAGAGTCCTCAGTAACACGCTCTACTATGAGAAAAGATTTCATTGTCATAAACTTGAGTTGCAAACAGCCTAAAATAGACACTGTATACCTGCGATGTGTTAAAGATGCAATTGGATATCACCAATACCCCTGAAGAGAAAGAACGTCTACAAGCCGAAAAAGAAAGTCATCTGTTTAGAGCTGAAAATGCCTATAGTCGTAAAAGAGATGATACAAATTAGCTTGCGAAAATCCTCATTTTCCAACAACATCACATTTGACTTACAACAGTGTCTCCCCCCACTCCATACTTACAGTCTTCCGTAGCTTTTTATAAGCGCTTGTTGTGGACATACAATCTCACTGTTCACAATAATGTCAATAAAAAAGTGGACTGTTTTATTGTGGCACGAAAAACCACCTTGCTGCTAGAGGTGCCAATCAAATAGCATCTTGTCTAATGAAACTTATCTTGCAGAATTTGCCCAGTGATGTCCAGCACGTAATTTTTTATTCTGATGCTTGCGCCGGACAGAATAGAAATTCCCATATGGCTGCTATGTTTATGCATGCATTGTCCAATTTCGTCCAATATACTGACAATAGATCAAATTTCTCATTTTTTTCCGATTTTTCGGTTCATTCACACATGGAGTGTGACTCCGACCACTCTGTCATTGAAAGACTCAAAAGAAAAAAGAGAGCCACCTGCAATCCACCATCCACGTGGACTGGTACCAGCTGGTAAGATTGGCAGGAAGAAAGATTTCAGGTTCATGCAATGGACTCAGGAGGACTTTTATGATTACTTTGCACAGTTATTTAAAGGCCCTCTGGTAAAAAGATCAAAGAACAGCAATAATGACAAATTTAAACTGGTCACAGTGCCAGTGGTTCAGGTATCAGCGCCCCATTGGAATTTTGTTGTATAAAGGATCTCTTTCAAACGAGAGGCGTTTTGAACAAGTAGATATGAAAAAGAAGAGGACAGGATAATCCAAATTTGATAGATGTCAAAAAGGAATATCATTCATTACTGCCTATCAGTAAAGAAAAAAAGAAGACTTGATTGATCTATTGCCTTTGGTTGATCCTATGTTCACAAATTTTTATAAGGCACTACCAGATATGAGTAATGTTTCAGGATTGTGATCTGACTTAGAGGAATTTGTTGAATAAAGCAATTTATAGCTTTTTACACCTATGCAATGCTAACTAAAGTTGTATTTCTTTGTAACTAGATGAATCTCTGAGGAAATA
>NC_087217.1:59496639-59594139 GCF_015104395.2 Macrobrachium nipponense | reverse complement strand
CTTTTAACATTCCTGTTCTTCTCTTTTCGTGCTTTCTTCATCATTTTCTTCTGAAACTTCTCCAACGACATTTCTTCAGGATTGAAAGTAGGCATCTGTGTTTCCCATCTTGGTTTTTTCTCTTCTGGTTTGGTTTTATCCTTAGGCTCAGGTTTCAAATCTATACATACTTCTTTGCCAAGCTGAAATACAAAATTAATTATTTATTTATGGGTATAATCTATGTTGTTCAGAGGTATCAATATATCTATAGTTAGCATACTTGTTACACAGGGCTTGATAAATTAAACATAGTTAACTGATAACATTTTAATGACAAATCCACCAAAATATTTTTCTCCTCCCAAAATATCTTTCTTCTAACTTTCCAAGGCATATACCATTTAAAACAGGCCTCTCCCATATTTATCAAATGTTCTTAAAAGATGATTAAACATCCATGCTTTCATTTTTCAGAATCTGCTCTGGATTCCAACAAGCTGCCTTATCAAGTACCAATTTGGTTAAATCGACTACTTAATTTGGTTATGAACCAGAGTATATAGTGAAAGTATAGCCTAAGAGGATCATAAATAATCATATTGATTATAATCAAGAGAACAATCTGCAAGCACCTAGAGAATCTGATTGAGAAACTCCAATGATCAATAGAGTAACAGCTATGTAAACAACCACTCATTGGTAGAGTGGTAAAGCAATACTTATTGAAGACAAAACGATGAATGGGAGACTACAACAATCCCTAAAAATGTTTGGATTGAATCTGCTTTTGCAACATGCATATACTATTATTATATAGTTCAGTCTTCAAACAATCATTAACTTTCTCACTGTTACTACATCAATCAGGGACTCAGAACTACAAAGTGAAGATAATGATCAAAAGCTCTGTCAACCTGTTTTATAGATCTGAAACTTTCATGAAGCTACATAACAGATGTGGGAAGAAATTGATCCAGAGTTTTGCTTGCATTAAAGTCCCAAATTTAATTTACACAGCCAACAAGGGTATGAAAAACTCCTTAAAACGTTGTCCCTCTCCATATACGGAAACTTGTGCAGAAAGCTATCCTGCAAAAATAGCAGACCCTTGTGCTGTATGTCCGAAAGTCAAACCTGGTTCTTAAGAGAAGATTGAAGATTGCTAGAAGACTTTGGCAATTTTCAATGTCTGGGCAGGCAAGGCTATACCTTGGAAAGTTTCTACTTTTTAATGTGCAAACTGAATGTGTTCCAGGCATACCCAAGGTGTAGCAGCATTTGCGCACATATTTAATATCAGTTGCGAAGATGTCAGGCATTTGGGCGTCATCAGGCCTACCAAGGATACCAACCTTGGTCAGCCTGTTGTCCCACTTCATGTCTTCTCACGTTCCTGTTTAGCCCGCCAAGACAGTTTCCAGACCATCATCCGTCAACAGTGTACTCTGCTCAGCATGTTGGGTTGACATCTGCAGTGATAACGTCTTTTTGTGTTTCTGCCTCAACCACCAAGACGGTTTCCAGATCTGCAGCTCTCTCTGCATCTTTGCCTAGAGCTATAGTTCCTCTGATGTCTTCTTAGCTGTCAACGGTGTACTCCGATTAGTGTTTTGGGTTGGTTACCACAATGGCGACTTCTGCTCCTGCTCTGTCTTCAGACACTCGTTCAAGTAGCCTTAGACAAAGTTAACTTTGTTTTTCAAGGGAGTCGTGAAGAGGGAACATCGCAAGCCTCCATCTTTGTCTTCGTCTTCAGTAAAGAGGAAATGTCTCAGGCCTCTTATCTGTCTTCACCTTCATCTTCTAATTCAACTTCGTCATCATCTGCCATCAGACCGTGAAGGATTAGAGTTCGTTACTGCTCCTCACTTGAGAATTCGTAGGACCATCTCAGAATCTTCCTACCCATAATCTTCTGACCATGTATTTGGCTTTTCTGCTCACGGCAGTGCTTCTGATGTGGAAGTATCATGTCCAATGCAGGATAATTTCAGGACAGTTGGAAGCAAGTGAAGACTGCACATACACAGCCAAGGATGTAATTAAAAGTACAAAAATTCAGGCCCATAAGAAACTATGATGCAGATATCTTGCCTGGCTTTCAGCATCACTGCAGGTTAGTTACCTGCTGTCAGCTGTTGCATCAACCAACTGCAAATGGATCATATTACACCCTATCAAGTCAGTCCATGAGGGGAGAATCTCTATGACCTGATAATTAAGGATTTTAAATACTAGTAACAAGTTGTTGCTGATAAAACCTTTTGGAGTGCATGTTAAGAAGCAAAATTCACAGTAATAAATGTAAGTTAAGGTAATTAGCTAATGTTACCATTATCCACGTTTCACATTTTACTTGGGTTTGTACACTTTAATTATTAAAATCTCTACCCAAAGCTTTGATGTTCATTCCCCAGCTTACAGTTTCTCATTGCTGTCTAAATGTTCGTCCATTACCTACACAACTTGCTTCACAAAAATCAACCTTCATTCTCAGCTTCAGACTTTTCAAATAAAAAATCTCCAGACTAGTAGGCTGTACTACCCAAGCCAATTCAAATGAACATTTTAAAGGAACTTGTGTAAACTCAGAACAAGCACAATACTGCTTAAGGAAATAATATAAACTGTAAGATGAAAAAAAAACCAGAAATCTTGCCCATCCTTCTCACGAAAATTGCAAAATACTGTGTTGTCTGCACCAGACAACCTTCTCTACATGGCAGTTTATAACTTGTAACAGAAAGGTGAAATTTATAATTTCTTTGGTAAAAATGATAAAAATGTAGTTGCAATTATGCCTGGGAATATAGTGCAATGTACACAAATCCAAGGAAGTTTTATAAATACATCTAATATGAGAAAAAAATAGCTATAGCTTTCAGGCTAAATTTTAGTTTCATAAGCATGCTACCCAAATTCTACTGTCTGCCACATTCTCTGCAATCCCAAACCACACAAGATATAGCTTCATAAGCCCTAGCTTAAGTGATCATTAACCTGACCATGTCCACTCCAGTTCTTCTTAAAATAGGAGACCAATGACATTTGTCAGAACTTTCATCCCTCACACAAAACAAAAAGTCCTTAGAAAAACGAGACCATGCACATTTCCCACCTCTTAAGAAGAATATTCTCTCAAGGAAAAATCATTTAAGATCACAACAGGATGGCACACAAAAATATATGCAGGGAAGGCATATGTACTTGAGAAAATAAAAAAAACCTTCAAAACATCCACCAAACAAAAATAACAAAATAGTGAGATTTTTCATTGGTGAAAATATGCCTTCAATTGTAATTAACTTCCAATTAAGTTTTTTATTTAAGACCTTTCACTTTCACAACATTTGAAGTTTAGTATAGCTTCATGAGAACAAAGCAACTTCAAACTATTGTCACATTTATAACAAGATTAAAACCATCACACTTACCAATCCAGACGTTTCCTCTTGATCATCATCTTCCTCCATGTCACTGTATTCATCATAATTAACTTCCATTTCATTAACTGGACCCAAGGAGGTCACTTTCATTGTCGTTGATGGACGGTGCATAGGTAACTCTTTTAATAATGACCCTTCATCATCTCTTAAACTGTCAATATCAAATTCTACACTTAATTCTTGCGTCAATGATGCTCCAACTTGTCCTGAAGACATTTCTGGTGGTTGTGTGTAGTACTTTATGACACCCCTGTAAAGATCATAAGCATTCACTGTCCATTCTGTTACTTGATTACACTGAACATCATACTAAAATCTCTTTATAAAAAAGAAAGAAAAAAAAAGTTAGGGTTGAACTCGGCAACAGCAGATTGGCCAGCAAACAAATACCGTACAGGCCTACATACTGTTTTTGGACCACAAGTACCACTACAGTCAACCCTCGTTAAACCAGTCCCCATTAATTCTGATATCTGATAAGATGGACACCAAAGAGAGTCGGCCGATTTAATGAAAATACTTGTCTCTCCACGACTTTAAAAAGTTACTGTTCCTCTGCTCATTGCATACCATTTTCTTTTCACTTTACTAAACTAAAATGCTTCTGACTTGTAACTTATTTAACTTGCGCAAAGTATGTACATACAGTCATTACGACACGCTAATGTCTGGATGGGTAGGAAGTACTGTAGCCAACAGTTTTACATATCTGCTGCCTGACTGGTAGCTACAGTACGATGCTTTGTATGTTTTAAGGAAAGAAAGATATGACTAGGGTAAACCTTATGAAGGCAAAAGCAGAGTTACTGAACAATACTTGCGTTATGAGGCAAATGACAGAATGTGAGAGAGAGAAAAACTGCCAGTTCCTGTATGCAGTTTAATTCTATTATTTTCATCTTTCATATTTCAACTATTTTGAAGAAAGGGATTCATTCTATTCATCATAATAAAATCAGTAAAATACATCCACTATTAAAAACTACGTATTGTGTTCAAAACACACGCACTTACAGACAAAACACTACAGCTAAACCTGATTGGTTGTCTGGTTGCCATGATGGTATGTTGGCCAATGACAGCCGTCTACTTCTGTTCTATTTATAGACATTTCAATCACCAAATATGACTGCAAATTGTTGACGGCGTTAGTAAAACAATACATATAGAGAATAAGTCTCCAAGATTGATATGATGAAATTATTTTATAGTCTTACTTATCATTAAAATTCACATTTGAATTACAATTATTTGGATCATGTATATTTTTGCCTTTTCTGGAATGTTTTTGTTGAAAATAAAATGTGTTAGTAACATATGGTCTTAATTTCTCAATATTTTTTACTGGCAATCTTAATAATCTCACATTCATTTAACAATACATGTATTAATATAAATAATAATATAAACTATAATGAATGAACCAATTAAAATTAAAAAAAAAACAATAAAAAAGGAAAAAAATTTCTTGCTGCAATAGTGATGATTGTTCACCAAATTATGTGTTCATGTCTTGGCCTAGGCATCTACATATGCAACTGAATTCTATCATTTTAACTGTGTTTTAATTTTTCATCTTTTACTATAAGGCTTCATTCAAACGTTTCTACATTGGTTTATTATTCAAACTCACTATAAAATTAATGAAATACAGTATACTTATAAGTATATACTATATATATATAGGTATTGCCAGTTAAACTGAACAATCGGCCAAGACAGACACCCAATCCCTATTAGTCCTTCTTAGCAAGGATTGACTGTACTCCAAGATTCCAGTCATGTATACCGTTTTGTCAAAAAGTACCACTACTTACGAATTCCAGTCATGTAGAAGTCTTCGGGCAGCTCCCTCTTTATCAGGTATTCCCTGTTTCTTGAGCTTACCAAATCGTTTTGCAAGCAACGCCAGAAAATCATCTGTAGATTTGTAATCAGCTAACCGGTAGTGAATCATTAACTGGAAAAAGTTATTCAATCAAATTTTGGCAAAGGTTATATAATTAATGATACCTTGAACTAATTTTTCAAGATATGCTGAAGAATGAAACACAAGTAGAAACCATTCTACCCGAAAGCTCTTATAATTAATCTACAACCTTTTTCTTTTTCAAAATTATGTTTCCAATACGGCAAATATATTTTTTTGATCATTTAACTGAAAATTTCTGTGGTACTTTGAAATCTTGCCTTGAACAAAATAATCAACCTGTTCTTCACAATTATACAGCTAATCACAATGATACCATATATACCAACTTTAAAATCTAAATGTTCCCATACTTAATTCATAGAATGGAAGCATAGATAGAATTTATATCACTGGCCAAGTACTGGGACCTATGAGATCATTCAACACTGAAATGGAAACTGATAGTACAAAGGTTTGAAAGGTGTAATGGGAGTTGCACTATGAATCAACAGTTAGGGAGAGGGTGAACAATAAGATACAAGAAGAGAACAAAAATGGAGGTACCATAAAAGGAATGAACTGCAGTTAAGGGCCACAGGGACATTGCAAAGAACCTTAAGTAATGCCTACAGCGCACCGGATGAGGGCACTGATGGCACTAACCCCTTTCGGGGTATAAAAATTTAAAGTCAAATATTTTCAAATATCTGATACACATTGGTAAGCATTTTCATTTTGTTTTATCAATTTACAAACTTTTAATGAATTAAAGACTATCATGAACAGTAAAATCAATAAAAACTTACATTAACCAGGATTTCCAGTAACAATGATACTTGGAACATGCAAATTGACATTTTTGTCAGTATTTGAATAATATTCTTTTAAAAACTGATGATTTACTAACCAACTACCAAACAACTTACATGGCTCTTATCTGCCCTTTTCAGGATAGCATCAACAGGAGTAAACAAATCTTGCAGTTCTTCAATCTTGACAGCATTCCTGAGAGCTGCAGTAGCATCATCTGCATCTTTGCCAGGTAACACAATACCAGGGCAATCTAACAACTTCACTTTGGAATCTAGGATAATCTCTTGCATTGACCTGAAGTTGACAAATGCTGTTAAGTACACACAGTAAGAAACGGATCTTTAAGATACGGAAGTCGTGACTATTAGAACTGGTACGTTGTTACTGTATTTATAAACGTTTTTTGCATAAAAAATGCAGTGGCTAAGCTGCAATTCATTTCATAGTAGTTAAATACGTCTCAAATACAGGGTGCTTATATTAGGGTAAATGAAAAAGTCAATGTTACAAATGCACAAGTAATTTTTCTTGACTCTTAATGAGATAGATCATTTGAACTGGGAGTTATTTCATAGCCTTCAAGTAAAACCAACAGCTTAAGTTAATATAACATGTGAAAATCACTTTTTAGAAAAAACAAAAATTTGAAAAACAGCCTTACTTTGTAAAACCTGGTGTGGCCCCAACACCACAAGATTTACTTCTTTTCAAACTGTTGATTAAGCTGCTCTTGCCAACATTGGGGAGTCCAACAACACCAACAGTTATGGATGTCTTGATGTCTTTGTTTCGACAGTAATTTTTCATAAGCTGCATAAGAACATCTGCACCTAAGCATTTTGATGTGTGCATTACACCTTCATCAATCTTCATAATCCTTGGAAAGAAAATAAATGAATTCACCTAAGAGCTACATATAATACAGTATACTGTATTGTTAAATAATTAAAAAAATTAAATTATTAAAAAATTAATGTATGGATGACTATAAGCACCACATAAAACCTTTCAAGTTCTTCTGTATAACAGAAAAAAAAAAACCAACTTACTTAGCAGAAGTTTGGCCAAGACGATGGCCTTGTACTTGTGTACTAGACTTGAAAACTATGGTGGGGTATTCCTGTCGCAAATACTGCAGCCATTTTTCCAGGTTTTCTCTTGGTACCAAATCTGCTTTGTTTAAAACGAGAACTAACTTTTTGCTCATCTGGCCTGTCACAACAGCTTCTAACTGTGGGACACGGGTTCCTAAAGGATCTCGGGCATCTAACACTTCCAAAACAACATCAGCTGCTTCTACGACCTGGGAGCAAAACATTGAAAATGATATTGTTATGATACAATAAAGTTTTATACATACTTACCTGGCAGACATATACTTAGCTATTGACTCCGTCACGCCGACAGAATTTCGAATTTCGCGCACACGCTACAGGTAGGTCAGGTGATCAACCGCGCTGCCGCTGGGTGGCAGGAATAGGAACCATTCCCGTTTTCCATCATATTTTTTCTAATCCATCTGTCTCCTGAGGGGAGGATGGGTAGGCAATTAATTGTATATATCTGCCAGGTAAGTATGTATAAAACTTTATTGTATCATAACAATGATATTGTTACTGTACAATAAAGTTTCATACTTACTTACCTGGCAGATATATACTTAGCTATGGACGACGGAGTCTATAGCTAAGTATATATCTGACAGGGAAGTTGAATGTATGAAAATATCATTATTATACATTCAACTTACCTGTCAGATATATACTTAGCTGATTCACACCATTGGAGGAGGGTAAAAGACAGCTAATAACTGATTTAAACAGAAATCACAACATTCGCTGTAGGTAATAATTAAATAAAACCTTGGTTCCTACCTGTTTAGACTGAAGACTTCATGATTAATAATCAGTAGTCTGCTTAGTCTCAAGAGCCTCAGCGAGAAATTGATGTATTGCTAAGCGTTCTTGTAGGTCTGCCAAAGGGGTCTTATCCACTTACTTGGCCGATCCTATAAGGGCTATGTCAAAGGGTTTCAATCCACTTATATGACAAGAACCTTTTTTCTAAGGAGCACAATACCGATCCTGATCACCTTAACCTAACACCATGTTATTTCTAAGATTGCAAGGAATCATCCCCGAACCCCTTGCAAACAACCAAAAAACTCAAAACACAATTATCTCACACTTCACTTAAATACGAAAAATATAAAATCAAAATTTAAATTTTTGTACAACCCCGCTTTTGAGACCCATTCAAAGCCTCCTACTGGCAGAAGCAACGGCCGCCTGTGCGACGTCAAGTGCTCATGCCAGCAGAAAAACCTTGATACTGTCTCATAAGGGAGGTTCATGCACGGATTTTAGACAAAGTCTTTAGTACAACTCCGCTTATAAGGCACATTCGCAGTTCCTTACTGACAAAGGTAACGGCCGCCTGTGCGACAACTAGCACCCTTATTAGTAGTAAACCAAAAACCTGCCTCAAGGAAAGGGAATATTTACGTACGATCAAAGACACAGTCTCCTATAGTATAGCCCATCCTGTAAGATAAACTCACAGTTCCTTACTTAACCAAGGCAATGGCCGCCTGTGCGACATCTAGCCGTCATGTAAGAAGAAACTTAGAGCCTATCTCAAAGGTACGGTTTTGCATAAACAAATTTTAATCTTTTCAGTTAAGGATCAGTATGCGTCCCTATTCCTAGCACTGTATCCGCAGACACAAAAGGACCCAGAGAGAAGCACTTTTCATAGGTAATCCTAACATCTTTAAGATAGTGAGATGCGAATACCGAATTGCATCTCCAATAGGTCGCATTAATAATATCCTTCATCGACATATTCTTCTGGAGAGATAATGACGTTGCCACAGCTCTTACCTCATGAGCTTTTACTCGCAGTGACTTAAAGGAATCGTCTTCACATACACTGTGAGCTTCCGAAATCACACTTCTAACAAAATATGACAACGCATTTTTGGACATTGGCCTTTTCGTATCCCGCACTGCGCACCATAAACTTTGTTTACATGCCCCTAGCTCTTCTTTCTTCTTAAGATAGAACTTAAGAGCTCTAACTGGACATAAAGTTCTTTCAATTTTGTCTCCCACCAAAGTTGAAAGACTTTTCACTTCAAAACTCCTTGGCCAAGGTTTCAAAGGATTTTCATTCTTTGCTAAAAATAAAGTTTGGAAAGCACAGATGGCCGCGTCTTTCTTAAAACCCACCCGAGAATCAAGGGCATGGATTTCACTAATCCTCTTAGCCGTAGCTAAGGCTATGAGGAAAATACACTTTCTCGTCCAAGCTTGGGTGAACTGAGGATATAGATTTTGAGGTTTCAAATGATCTTATCAAGTGTAAATCTTTATCTTCTGCCAAATTCAATCCTCTATTTCTAAAAACCGCAGAGAGCATGCTTCAGTATCCTCTTATGGTAGAAACTAAAAGATGGGCTTCCACTCTCAGAAATAACAGAAAATCTGCTATATTGGTCACAGAGGTATCGGAGGAGGACAGTTTATTCTTCCTACACCATCTTCTGAACACATCCCACTTCAATTGGTAAACCCGAATAGTTGACGATCTTCGGGCTCTAGCAATTGCTTTCGAAGCTTTGCTTGAAAAGCCTCTCGCTCTGACCAATCTTTCGATAGTCGAAAGGCAGTCAGAGCGAGAGCGGGGAGGTTTTGATGGTACTTCTCGAAGTGGGGTTGTTTGAGAAGATCTATCCTGTTTGGAAGAGATCTTGGGTAGTCTACCATCCATTCCTGTACCTCTGTGAACCAATCTCGGGATGGCCAAAACGGGGCGATGAGTGTTAGTCTCGTCCCTGTTGATGCTACGAATTTTTTCATCACTACTCCTAGCAGCTTGAATGGAGGGAAGGCGTAAGCGTCGAGTCCCGACCACCCCAGTAGCATGGCATCCACTGCTATCGCTCTCGGGTCTTCGACTGAGGAGCAGAAGTTGTCTATCCTTTTTGAAAGGAATGTCGCAAATAAATCTATTTGTGGCCTTCCCCACAGGTTCCACAGACTTTGACAAACTTGCTCGTGTAAAGTCCACTCTGTGGGGAGAACTTGGTTTGTTCTGCTGAGCCTGTCTGCTCTCACATTCTTTTCTCCTTTCCCAAACCTGGTTAGGAGTGTGATGTTCCTCTCCTCCATCCATGACAGCAGGTCCCTCGTTATCTCGTAAAGGGAGAACGAATGCGTCCCCCCTTGTTTTTTTATATAAGCCAACGCCGTGGTATTGTCTGCGATGACTTGGATCACTTGATTCTTTACTTTTGATTCGAAGAATCTCAGTGCCAGGAACACTGCATATAGTTCTTTGGCGTTTATATGCCAGTGCTTCTGTTCTCTCTCCCATCTGCCCGACACTTCTTTTGCCCCAAGAGTCGCTCCCCATCCCGTCTCTGAAGCGTCTGAGAACAAGGTTAGGTTTGGGCTCCGAACCTCTAGAGACACTCCCTCGTTCTTTTTTAGCGGAAGCAGCCACCACTTCAGGTGTTTCTTCGCTTCTAATGTTACAGGAAAAGTGTCCGACAGACGTCCCTTCTTCCAAGTCCACGATTGTTTTAGGAAGAATTGTAGTGGTCGAAGATGAAGTCTTCCTAGGGACACAAATTGTTCTAGGGAAGAATGAGTACCTAGAAGGCTTAGCCACTCTCTGGCTGAACTCTTCTCTTTCTTTAGAAAGGACGTGACTTCCTGCATCCCTCTCAAAATCCTTTCTTGGGACGGAAAAGCCCGAAAATCCCGAGAATTCATCTGAATCCCCAAATAGACTAAGTCCTGACAGGGGATCATCTGCGATTTCTCGAGATTCACGAGTAGTCCTAATGAATTCGTCAATTCGAGTGTCTTCCGTAGATCCTCCAAACATTGTTTCTGGGATTTTGCTCTTATTAGGCAGTCGTCTAGATAAAGAGAGACGTTTATACCCTCCAGATGTAGCCACCTGGCCACGTTCCGCATCAGGTACGTGAATACCTGCGGAGCGGTGGAGAGGCTGAAGCACAAGGCCCTGAACTGAAAGACCTTTCCTTGTATCACGAACCTTAGATACTTCTTCGATGATGGGTGAATAGGAACGTGAAAATAGGCATCCTGCAGGTCTAGAGAGACCATCCAGTCTCCCTTTCGCAGGGCTGAAACCACCGAGGCAGAAGTCTCCATCGAGAACTTTTTCTTTTCTACATAACAATTCAGGGAGCTCACATCCAAGACTGGTCTCCATCCCCCGATGCTTTTGGTACTAAAAATAGGCGGTTGTAAAACCCCGGGGAGGAGGGATCCTGAACCTCCTCTATTGCTTCCTTGTCTTTCATCCCTATCACCATCTGAAGAAGTGTCTCTCTCAGCACAGGGTCCTTGTACTTCGCCGACAGTTCCTTCGAATCTTTCGACAAAGGAGGTTTGTCCTGAAAAGGTATGATGTAACCCTTTTCCAAGACTGCTAACGTCCAAGGGTCGGCTTTCCTTATTGCCCAGGCTCCTACAAAGTTTAGAAGTCTGGCCCCTACAGAAGTTTGGAGGATTTTGCTGCTACTTTGTTTTCTTAAAAGCCCGAAAGGAAGACCTTCCTCGCTTCTCTGTCGTCTTCCTTTTTGTTGGGGGTCGAGAGGCGGAACCTCTCCGAAAGGGCACTACCGGAGTACGAGCAGTCTTCTTAGCCACTGAAACCGCTGGTCTCGCTTTCTTGGTAGATTGAACCAAGAGATCTTGGGTCGCTTTTTCAGCCAGCGACTTCGCAATATCCTTCACCAAGAGAGAAGGAAAAAGATGCTCCGATATAGGGGCATACAAAAGGGCTGACCTCTGTGAAGGGGACACGGCTTTGGTCAGGAATGAACTAAACAACGATCTCTTCTTCACTACTCCCGCACCGTAAAGAGATGTCAATTCTCCTGAACCGTCTTAAACCGCTTTATTCATACAGGATAAAATACTACGTAGAACTTCGGGTTCCAAAACGTCAGGTTCTTTCGCCTTTTTAGCCAGCACTCCAAGGGACCAATCCAAGAAGTTAAAAACCTCTAAAACATGAAAAAGTCCCTTAAGGTGCTGATCCAATTCCGACATGCTCCAATAAGCCTTCGCTGAATTCAATGCCTGCCTTCTTGATGCTTCGACTAAGCTAGAAAAATCAGCTTCTGCTGAAGATGGTAGCATAAGACCCATCGCTTCTTCCGTCTTATACCAAATTCCTTTCCTCCCTCCGAGTTTACAAGGAGGAGAGCAGAAAACTGTTTTCTGAGCCGCCTCCTTCACATTCAACCAGTTGTTTAAAGATTGAAGAGCTTTCTTCATTGAAATAGCTGGTTTCATTTTTAAATACGAGGACGACTTATGAGTTTTTGTACTCGAAAACAAAGATCTCGGAGAGGGAGGAGCTGCTGGGCTTAGGGACTCTCCAAACTCTTGAAGAAGTAAAGACGCTAATACCTTGTAATTGGATACGCCCTCATTATTCGGGGTTTCTTCCTCGGACACGTCTTCCAACTCCATCATGGAAGGAGAGTGAGTTCTTATATGGGAATCTTTTCCCTTAGGAGAGATACTCCTAGAAGGAGAGAGGCTAACCGATCTAGAAGCTCTCTCCTTCCTATCCAATAATTTCTCTTGAGATCTTGAAGTAGATGCCTTCGATGTACAAGGTTCTTTTTGTGGAGTTCGATCCCCTTTATCCTGAATCGGGCTCTTATTTGCAGGAGAATCGCTATCAGAAGATATTGCATGCCTCAATAAATATCTCCTCCTAGCAACTTCCAGCTCAACTTGCATCCCTTATCAGCTGGCGCCTCGCGCCTGGTTGTCTCCTCGCGTGCGGCTGGCGCTTCGGGCCTGGTTGGCGCTTCACGCTCGGTAGTTACCTTTAATACACCTTTCCTGCATAAATCCATCTTCTTGTCCTGATGTTAGTTTGCGCTTGACCAGATCCTCACATCTGGCTGGCGCTTCGCTCCTAGCTGACGCTTCGCTCCTAGCTGACGCTTCGCGCCTGGCTGGAGCCTCGCGTCCAGCTGGCGCTTCGAGCCTGGCTGGCGCCTCCCGTTCGGCTGGCGCTTTGCGCCTGGTTGTCTCTCCATGAACTCGTAGCTTCGTGGGTCTGTGAAAGACAGACTCTTCATCCGACGAGGAAACTTCTTTCCTAGGAGGTTGATAGTAAGGTGTCCTCAATTTCTTCACCGGAAGATATTTATCCTTTCTTCTGGGAGGATCTCAGGAAAGAACCCCGACCAGGGAAGCAATGGACTCCTGCATGTCTTTCAATATCTTAGTCGTTTCTTCCCTTTGATCTAAATGAGAGGATCCTTTCTCCATTCTCGACGACTTAGCGGGAGAAGGCAAAACTTTTGCTATCTTATCCTCCGTCGGGGAATCCTCCGAAAAACGTTCCGGACTCGAGTTAATCCCAGTCTCTTCCCAGATCCTCTTCAGGGGACGAGAATGATCCGCCGATCTCCATCCTCTTTTGGGTGACGAATTCTCGGATGATGAAAAACATTCACGCAGAACGCTTTTTCTAATGCGTTCTTTGGCAGTCTAGGATGTCACAGAATCTGCTGAAGAGACATCTGACTGGTGGGGATTCTCCATAACCTCCGTACGGCTTTTGACATTTCTTCTCTGGGCTTGGGAGCTTGAAAGAGGTCTAGGCCTGGGAGCGTTGTGAAGCCAGTCAGACGCCTCCTCCACTTCACTGGGGACATTCACATCACTTTCCACAGCACTAAAATTTTGCTTACCTTTCTATTGGCAGCCATTTTTAACGCTCCATTTTCATAAGCGCTGCTTTAAGGCTTGCGATTTCCGAAGCAGAATCAGTAGGATCTGCATTAGGAGAAAATCCTGAAACATTAGAAGGAGCATTCATAATGTTAGAAGAGGGTACATAATTACTCACCAATTCACTCGAAGAAAGAGAGCTAGGCTTGGTTTTGGAAGAGGACTTCCTTAACCGGTCTTTCTCTAACTTCTTCAAATATGAAGTTAAAGACTTCCACCCTTCAGCACTCAAACTCTCACATTCACGACAAGTGTTATCGATCGAGCATTCATACTTCCTACATATTCTACAGACAGTATGAGGATCAACCGAAGCTTTCGGCATCCTCACCTTGCACCCTGCATTCACACACATTCTTACTACACTTCCAGAATCAGACATCATGATGAAAAATCCAAGACAAAATCCAATAACGGTCCACAATAGCGTATGCCAATACAACGATCCAAATACGTCACCAAAGGTCCAAAACGAAGATCAATTGCAATCCAAAAAACTAAATCCAGCCGGAGATACCAACAATGATGTTATCAGTATGGCCGACAGAAAAAATATGATGGAAAACAGGAATGGTTCCTATTCCTGCCACCCAGCAGCAGCGCGGTTGATCACCTGACCTACCTGTAGTGTGTGCGCGAAATTCGAAATTCTGTCGGCGCGACGGAGTCAATAGCTAAGTATATATCTGACAGGTAAGTTGAATGTATAAAAAGAATCAATACATACCATTATTACTATTCAGAAGATAAACCCCTATTTATATGGTACAAGCCTACAGGGACCACTGACCTGATAATCAAGCTTCCACAGAATATGGTGTTCATTTAAAAGTACTTACAGAAGATAAGAAATACAGAAATAAAATAAAAGAACTAACTTTTCCTATAGAAAAAGCATAATTTAGAAATGCTCTTGACCTTTCCTGACCAATCTACATTAAAGATAATCAAAATTCTACAAACCTTACATAAAATAAACAAGGCCATAAAAACCTTCAAATTTCTTTTTACATCATGTTTTTTCCTTTACAAAACATGTAATAAATTCTTGTATCTTATGCCTATCTTTAACCCTTTCCTCACAAATTCTGGCCAGCCCCGTGAGTGACAATATTCAGTTCCTCATTTTTTTTTCATTAGTCCTTAATCTTTGACCTTTCTCCATTTCCTGAACCTTCCAACTAGTCATTAACCAGCTAATTTACTTGTAGTACATCTCTATTTTTCTACAACATACTCTATTTCATCACATGACCAGTCATCTTAAGCATCTCTGGATCTTTTCTTTTCCTTTGTATGTCTTCATGTCCCACAAACTGATTACTCACTAAATGATATTTTAAAGTACATGAACAAGCAATATCATTTCACCCTGTCCATACTTTGATAACCTTTTATTTTAATTGGCCCAAACACTGTTTTCACAATCCAACACATCTTTAAATCTGAATGGTAACTTTTCTGAGCTGTTTTGCATCTTTCTAAACTGCTATAATAAATACAAAGATATTGATTCTTGATGAACACTAACATTACAATACTTTTCTAATACATCTGCCATTTGTTCAATGAGTCTTAACTGTGCCCTCAGTCTCTACCCATTTCTTTGCTTGGCTCTGTATGTTAGTCATATGCTTTCTCATCACACACACATCATCACACACACACATACATGAACTCCACCTTCAATTGATATTCTTCCTGTAAATGCTTTACTATAAAGCTCCCCTTTGCAGTTGGCTTTCCATTCATAAGGTCTTATAAACCATTATTTATTTAAAAAATTGTTCTCAACCTTCCACTATACTACCTTCATATTATGTTCTAGGAATCTTTTATAAACAAACACCCCTTTTCCTTGTAAATATTTCCTGCAACACTACTTTTTTTCACAATATTCAGCTGAAAGCTCTTCATTTACCACACTTTCATATAGTGCATTTTCGTCAATACAACAAATGGTTTTTAAACTGCTTCAAACAACTGCTAATTTTTCAATTAGATTTTCATTACAGAATTAGTTTTGTCTTTTGACCTTAATTCCTATTCCTACTAGTCTTAGTCTTGTTATTCTACATCTACTACCTCTTTGAATGACTACTCCTAAATCCTTATTGCATATACAAAAACTACATTCCAAATTCCTACACACACTAACATATCTTACTAATTTGCTGCAAGATCTTCCTAACCTACTCTAGTTCCAAGTCCTTGCATCCTCAGCACAACAATTCAAAATCTCCTCCATTTTCTTTATAACTACCAATGACTGCTCTGAATAGCTATAAAGGGCTTGTATCCACATAATATTCTGCACTCGTTTGCTAATGGAATTACCTTTTCCACTTCATCCATGATGTTGCTTGACTTTTTCTCAATGTCTTCTCAAAATTTTTTTTACAGTCTGGTTTGTCTCCAAGGTATCAAATACTTTATTATTTCTGAGAATAACCCTCTATCATAATGTGGTGTTGTTCCTTCCTTGTTTCCATTGTACTTTATCTAGCTGGACCAGGAAACACATACGTATTTTATGGTCTTCAATTTTGTGACTACCTCTGTCTTGCTTGATGCACAGCAACACTGTTTACTCCCACACCTATCCCATAGATGCAACACAGCTTCTCTGAATATACTCCATCTTTTGCTTCTTTTCCAGTCACCATGACTTTCATCTTGAACCGGTTCTCCATTCTTCTATGAACACTATAGTTTATTTGCATATAGGAGCTCCAAAGGGCCTCACATTCTGCATGCATTCAACTTTCTCAGTTACTATAATGGATGAGTGGGATTATGAGTGGATTATAGAAGTTAGGCTAAAGGCCAAGTGCTGAAAGGGAAATTGACAGTAAGAGGGTTTGAAAGGTGCATCAGAAGGAGAACCTTTGCAAAGTTAGAAAAAAAAAATTACTATAATAAACAAAATCTAATCGGTGCCAACCCTTGATGAACACCAATCTTTATTGCATTATGGTACACCAACGTTGCCGACAGCTTGGTGGGTTTTTCTGGTACCCAGTTTTTGTAATGCACATAAATTACTTGTCATGGAACCCTATTAAATGCCTTCTCTAGGTTCCCATATATGTGATAATTCCTTCTCAAGATATATTCAGAATGACATGTTAATTCTGTAAATGCTTCATTACACACACACACACATATATACATATAAGTGATAATTCCTTCTCAAGATATATTCAGAATGACATATTGTCCCCATTGCATGTTAATTCTGTAAATGCTTCATTATTAAGCCAATTGCCTATTTCTTCCCTCCAATATCTTCTAAACTATTTGCACAGAATTATCAGGCAACCTTAAAAGATATGTACATACAATCTGAGTGTTAAGTCAAAATTCAAAAAGGTGGACAACCTTTCCAAAGGTTACTTGAAACCCCAAATAGCATTTCCATACCACTCTTAAATTCTGTTTCTCTGTGTTTATTAATTAAGTGAGGCTCACAAGTTCTTGCATTTGCAGACAAATATATGAAACTTGATTATGGCAGAACTCGACCATCTAAATATGGCATTTAGCTTACTTCAGTAGAAAAATTTATGAAAATTTAACCAGAGCAACTATATAACCTGAATGGATATTTATCATATGACAAAAGCAAACAAAAATCATTAATGTAATCATACTTCTCACCCAAATATAGCAATAATTACCTTTTTAAATTCTCTATAGTATGCTCTAGCAGATCTATCATTGAGACCATTCCTTTCTTCACTTTCTTCTGATTCTTTCTTTTCAAAATTTTCACCTTTCTTCTTGGCATGTTCAAGTAGTTCATCAATACTGAAATCCCTGGAAAAGATAAAGTGATGCATAATAAGGTGTCAATATAGAAACAAGACGTTCTTTAGAAATCACCACTAAACACTGGAGTCTATTTCACCAAGTACTTTACAATCTTCTTTGCCCTCACTGCTATCCCTAAAAACTAAGGGGTCAGTTGTCCAAATGCATCTTCTCCGACTATTTTTATAGCAAACATCTGGCATGGCTTAAGCATTTAGCTGAAGTTTTACAATAGCATATACTTTACAAAGCATATATCTATCTATGCATATGTATATGTATTGAGCACTTTGGCTAAAGCCCAACTACATCTGGCTGCTGCTGCTATTCTTAATTTTACCTCTTCCTCTACTCTATTTTCAGCCGTAACTGTTGATCCCAGGTATTTGAAGTTCTCTTCCAACTCCATATTTCCACACCTGATGTCACCCAGTATACTCTCCTGCCTTGAAACCTTCAAGATTTTGGTTTTAGCCTCATTCATAATAATGAACCGAGGGAAATGACAGAGGTACCCCTGATAATAGGTACGATTATGGCTCAAAAACTGAGGTGGGCGGGGCATGTGGCCAGGGCTCATGAGGATAGACTAATAAGCAAGATTACTCGAGGACAACCAGAGGGCAGATGACCTCCAGGAAGACTGCATGAGATGGTCTGATAACATAAAAAGGGACATGACAGAGCTTGGAGTGGATGGTCCAGGGGATTGTTGGGATGTTGCACAGGACCGTGGTCGTTGGAAGCTTCTAGTAGTGGCGGCAAAGAGCCATGGAGGCCCGCAGCCAGTGGAGTGAGTGTGAGTGATATGTATATGTATGTATATGCATATACATATAAAAATAAAGGTTTTTTTGCCACGAAGGAAAAAAATGAAAAAACGAGTTAGCCGAGTACTTTCGGTCCTATTCGGACCCTTTACTGAGTAAAGGGTCCGTTTTTTCATTTTTTTCCTTCTTGGCAAAAAAACCTTTATTTATATATAGCATCACGTTTTATATAACTTCGTGATCAAGTTATTCATATACATATACATATGTATATACATATACATACACATACACAGGCAGTTCCCAGTTATCGTCGAACTCGGTTATCGGCGATGTGGTCTTATGACGCTTGTCTAGTACCATAAAATCGCCGATTTATGGCGCCATAAGAGGCAGAGTTCCGGTTATCCATAATATACCTAACAGAGGCACCATAAATCGCAGCGTTTCGGTTAATGGCGGTTTTTGCTTATCGGCACCCACTCGGGAACAGAACTCTGCCTATAACCGTTAACTTTATATCTCCTGTGAACAAAATCAGCATTACACCAGCCAATGTTCATTGGAAAAAAGTGCACAACTCTAACTCAAACCTTATTTTTTGACAAAATACTAACTTACAATGACATATAATGGTTATCAATACATGAGCAAAATGATGTGGGTCATCGTCAAGTCACCAAATTGCACGTGCACTTGTACATTCTGAAAAGGCTTTATTTTTAACGAGTTTAGATTTCTAATAAAACTGATCAAACTGTCTGGTATTAATAAAAAACATACCCTTCTCTACAACTGGCCAAACCATCTCGATCTATTTTCCATCCCCTAACCAAACAATGCTTTATTGATATGATCCTCCAAGCATACTCACACCATGAACCCTTAGCACTTTTTAGCTGAAAACATTCAAAAGTTAGTGAACCAATTCCTTAGCTATCAAGACTTAATTAGCACCAAAAGTGGTGGTTCCATCTGGAGAGGGGCTGAGTAGCCTGTGACAACTACTGGTCTCTGAAGATCTTGTCAAAAGGTGCATGTAAAGGTCTCAATGTGATGGTCATCAGTTTTAGAAGAATAGAATAGAATAGAATAGAAATTTAGGCCAAAGACCAAGCGATGGGACCTATGAAGTCATATAGCGCTGCAAGGGAAATTAACAATAAGAAAGAAAGAGAATATGAATGGAGGTAAAGTAAAAGAAATGAGAAAGGTTGCAGCTAGGGGTCGAAGGGGCACTGCAAAGACCCTTAAGTGCAACATGTGAGGTGCACTGATGGCACTAACCTGCTACAGAAATCACAAGTTTTGGAAGGACAATAGCAATCATTTAATCCTGCTGATGCAATAAAGTTCTTTGCATCACAGATATAACTTGATTGAACCAATCACTCACACTCATAAACACCTCCTTACTCTTTGCTAGATGCATGACAGCCATTCGCTACCTAATTGTACTCTTGTTTGCTACCAACAATCTTGCTACATTTTGTTTTTGTTTGAATGGTGCTTTTACGTTGCATGGAACCAGTGGTTATTCAGCAAAGGCACCAACGGCTTTATGTGACTTCCGAACCACGTCGAGAGTGAACTTCTATTGCCAGAAATACACACCTCTCACTCCTCAATGGAATAGCCGAGAATCGAACCCACGACCACCGAGGTGGGACGCTAATACCATACCAACCACGCCGCTGAGGTTCTTGCTACATTTTATCCATGCTGTTGCTCATTTCCTTACTGATTTCTAAACACCTGCCTTACAAACCAGTACATTACTTAGAAAGCATGTCTTCTGCGTCAACACAGTAAAATCATCTCCCATCTGTTCACTATTAGCTCTTCTTATGCATGAGAGGCATTCACAATTCTTTAATGCATCTAAACTTTGCAGTATTGAGCATTTCCTGTGACACAAACAGTTCACATTCAGAACATTCACCAACAAAATAGCCACACAGTGTCTATGGCTTCACCTTAATATTGCTTTCTGATCAGCATTCAGTAACTATCAAAAGCAGCCTTATAAGCATATCTTTGCAGCTTCCCGTATTACAAGCATTCCCCGATTATCGGTGGACTCTGTTAATGGTGGTCCTATTTTATGGCTAAAATCGGCGATTTATGGCGCCATAAGAGGCCGAGTTCCAGTTATCATTGCCATCAAGTGCTGATAATAGCTATGAAGCCATAACATACCTAACAGAGCTGCCATTAAATGGTTATCAGCGTCATTAACTGAAACTCACAGCCATAAGCCCCAAAAAACAGAGTTTCGGTTAATGGCGGTTTTTGCTTATCAGCACCCCACCAGAACTGCCTGTATTATAATTTTATCTCAAGTTCTTTTGACATACCTGTCATTATCTCCACTCTAATTCATGGTAGTTGAGTGGCATCACCTCGATTCCCACTGTGGTGGTCGAATTCTAATACCATTCACTATATTGGTCGAGTTCAAACCTTGTTCACCATTTAACATAATTTTGTTATGGCCATTCCATTCCTATTTGCTACTCTTCCTAAGTACAAACCATTACTTTATGGCCATTTCAATATTGTATCTCAGCAAGTGAGTACTATTTTCCCAAACAAATTAGGAATGATATTCAAAATAAAAACTTACCCAATGTTTCTTTTCTGAGCAATTATTTGATTCTTCATCTCTTTCCTTCGTTGCTTTGCCTCTTCCAAACGCTTCAAGTGTGCCTCCTTGGATGCTCGCAAATCATCTATGACATCTTTGTAGAATGGGAGTTTTAGAGGGATGCCAGGATCTTTTTGTTCTGTAAACAAGATAAATCTATCATATCCAATGTTGTATTCAGCAGTTAAGAATTCATATTACATGCACTGTGTAAAAAAAATGCAGACACCGTAATCCAATTTTCTTACTATCCTGGAGCAATGCAACGCAATTACAACCTAATGCATTAAACTTGTACTATTTCCTTAATACGTGCCTTCATGAAAGTCTCAAATTATTCCATGTAGATCCGAAATAAAATACTAAACCCCTAACACTGTGGAGTGATTCTTCCACCACTCACATGGAGTGATTCCGCCACTACCCACCAAAAAAAATGTACTCTGATAGGGTTTCTCAATAGTTATGGGAAGATTCACACTAACGAATGACTATCTGCTTCCTATCTTAAAAACTGGTCTAAGATATTCACAAGCTGTACAATCTGTGTACTATTTTACTTCTAATATGGTTTTGTAAAAAATATCTCCAACTGTTTCTACCTTTGACTCTGGTATCACGTCAAAGATGATTCAATGGATGAATCCAAATATGTAACTTAAGCATTCTCTCCAGACTTCAACTAGGTCCCAATTTCAGCTGCAAGCAGTAATATGATTTTCTCCATTGTAATCCTTGGTACTAATGGTTCAGTATCATTACTAGTGAAAAATTTCATAACAGTTAAGAAAAATGCTAAAAAACCTTGCTAATTGTCATTTGCAAAAGAATCTAAGTCAATAACCATCTCTGGCATTAAACATCCTAGAGAGCTTCAAAATTGCATTCATCCTGATAGCAGTACCTTCCAGAGGCAAAGAAATTCAAGTAGCATTATCAAGCGAAGATGTAAAATTCTTTCATATAACAATTCCCAAAGAAGTGGTGCCAAAGAGCTTACTAAATACGGTCCAACAAAAGCAGCCACTTCTTGTCTATCGTAGCAAGGTCTAGAGTATAGGGAGGTCTTGCCACACGCAGCTTTGCCTGTGGTAGAGGATTAAACAGCCAGGTGCTTGACATCACAATAACTATAGTCAGGCTCCTTATATCTGTAGAAACCTGCCTCTACTTTTTTCCCCTTAATTTATTAAATACTCTACGCTATTCGATAATGAAAGTAATAGTCAGATAAAGATTCTTCATTCTGCTATGTTACAAGGAATATTCATTTGAATATATTTGCCAAACAATATTAAAACTATAGAAAACCAACCTCTGCTTTCTTCATGCTTTTTGTTTTTAAATATACTATTATCTGTTTGTTAAGGAAAATGATATTGTTAAGATACAATAAAGTTTTGTACATACTTACCTGGCAGATATATACTTAGCTATAGACTCGGTCGTCCCGACAGAATTTCAAAACTCGCGGCACACGCGACAGGTAGGTCAGGTGATCCACCATTCCCGCCGCTGGGTGGCGGGGTCTGGAACTATTCCCGTTTTCTAAGCCATAATTTCTCTTACACCTGTCTCCTGAGGGGAGGCTGGGTGGGCCATTAATCGTATATATCTGCAGGTAAGTATGTACAAAACTTTATTGTATCTTAACAATATCATTTTTGTACAAGTAACTTACCCAGCAGATATATACTTAGCTGATTGGCACCCTTGGTGGGCGGGCAAGAGACAGCTAAAAACAAATAATACTTAACTAAATACATTAAAAAACAGGGAAAAAACAACCTATGTTCTTGGATAACATAATCCATAGTTCCTACCTTATTGGGCTGAAGACTTCATGACTACTGTCGATGAGTCTGCTTGCCTCAAGAGTTTCAACGAGGAATGAACCTATGGTTGAATAACTCTTTGGATCGTGTCAATGGGGGCTAGCCCGCTTACGCGACAGAGCCTATACTGGATTGTACCAATGGGGGCTGACCCACTTACATGGTAGAGCCTTGACCTTTTTGTCATATCAATGGAGACTCGCCCTCTTACATGACAGAGTTAAGGTTATTAAACAAATCACAAAGAGCACTGAAGCCAATCCCGATCACCTGACCATGTTAGTCTTGTTACAATCTATGAATTGTAAGAGGGTCCCTATTCCTCTGACAATTAACCAATAAAAACAACCAATAAACAGTAATTTAAGCCTTAAACTAAATAGGAAGGATTAGCCTCAGCCCCTTCTCCCAGCACTGAATTCGCCGAAACATACGCTCCCAGAGCAAAGCACTTTTCGTACGAAATTTTAACATCTCTTAGGTAATTCGAATTACATCTCCAAAATGTCGACTCTATAAGAGCCTGAAGCGACCATGTTTTGTGAAATGCCATCGACGTAGCTATGGCTCTCACTTCATGAGCTCTCACTCTGAGAACCTTGAAATGCTCTTCTTCGCATTTAAGGTGAGCTTCCCTTATTACATCTTTTATGAAGAATGTAAGGGCGTTCTTAGAAATCTCTCTTTTCGGATCTCTTACAGAGCACCAAAGACTTTCATCTGTACCTTTCAGCAACTTCTTCTCCAGGTAGAAACTTGAGTGCCCTGACTGGACACAAAGTCCTTTCTAGTTCTCTCCCTGTTAATGAAGATATTCCTTTTATCTCAAAGCTTCTTGGCCAAGGCTTTGAGGGATTTTCATTTTTCGCTAAAAAAAGTGGTTGAAAGGAGCAAATCGCTGAATCTTTCTTAAACCCACTTTACCTTCCAAAGCTTGCAACTCGCTCACTCTCTTGGCTGTTGCTAACGGCCAAAAAAGGAAGACTTTCTTGTTAAGTCCCTAAACGAAAGCTGCGTGAGACGGTACGAATTTTTCCGACATTAGGAACTTGAGGACCACATCCAAGTTCCAGCTAGGCTTCTTGATTACATGTTCTTTCGTGGTCTCAAAAGACCTTATAAGGTCATGAAGATCTTTATTGTTTGTCAGATCTATTCCTCTATGTCGAAAAACTGAGGCCAGCATACTTCTGTAACCCTTCACTGTTGAAACTGCCAGGTTACAGTCTTTTCTCAAATATAGGAGAAAATCTGCGATTTCAGTTACAGAGGTACTGGAGGAGGATATTTTCTTTTCCCTACACCATCTTCTAAACAATTCCCACTTCGACTGATATACTTTAGAAGTGGAGACTCTTCTGGCTCTTGCAATAGCCTTCGCCACTTCTCGTGAAAAGCCCCTTGCTCTGACAAGTCCTTCGACAGTCTGAAGGCGGTCAGACTTAGAGCGGGGAGTTTTTTTTGTGAAACTTGTCGGAATGGGGGTGGGGTTGTTTGAGAAGATCGTTCCTTAGTGGAAGCGATCTTGGAAAATCCACTAACCACTCCAGCACCTCTGTGAACCAATCGAGAGCCGGCCAAAAGGGAGCGATGAGGGTCATTCTTGTTCCTTCCGAGCAAGTGAACTTCCTCAACACTTCTCCTACTATCTTGAAAGGAGGGAAGGCGTACGCGTCCAAGCCAACCGTCCAATCTAGCAGAAAGCTGTCTACTGCTACTGCTTGAGGGATCCGAGATCGGGGAGCAATAGGTTTCCAATCTGTGGTTCTTGTTGGTCGCGAACAGGTCTATATTGGGCCTTCCCCACAGATGCCACAGTTGTTGGCAAATCTGAGGATTGAGAGTCCATTCCGTTGGGTAGGACTTGATCTTTTCTGCTTAACAGATCTGCCCGGACATTTTCTCTCCCTGTACAAACCTTGTGAGGAGAGAGATCTTCCTTTCCTGTGCCCAAATCAGCAGATCCTTTGCTGATTCGTACAGGGAAAAGGAATGCGTCCCCCCTTGCTTCTTTATATAAGCGAGGGCTGTTGTGTTGTCCGAGTGAATCTGAATCCCAGACCTGAGACCTGTTCCTCGAAATGAACCAAAGCTAGATGAATGGCTGTTAGCTCTTTCTTGTTGATGTGCCAGGACACTTGTTCTCCTTCCCAAATGCCTGACACTTCTTGCGAACCTAGGGTCGCTCCCCACCCTGAATCTGAGGCGTCTGCAAACAACGCTAGGCACGGGTTCTGTAAGCGAAGGGAGATTCCTTTGCTTAGTTTCTGTGGATCTAACCACCAACGGATATTCTCCTTGATCCGTTTCGAGATTGGAAAAAGTCTCTCCCAGATTGTTGGACTTCCAATCCCACTTCTCCTTCAGATAAAATTGAAGGGGTCGTAGGTGAAGTCTTCCTAAGGAAACGAACTGTTCCATCGAGGAGAGGGTCCCCAGCAAGCTCATCCATTCCCTCGCGGAACAATGTTCTTTCCTTAAGAAGACTGACACCTTTTCTAGGCAGCGTTCTCTCCTTTCCTGCGAAGGATACGCTAGAAAATCCCGAGAATCCATCTGAATCCCCAGATAGACAATACTTTGCTGGGGAGTCAGCATGGATTTCTCGTGATTTACTAAATAAAAGCCTAAGGACTTTGTCAACTTTAGAGTCACTAAAAGGTCCTCCAGACATTTTTTCTCCGATTGGGCTCTTATTAGCCAATCGTCCAGATATAACGAGATCCTGATCCCTTCCAGATGTAGCCAATAAGCTACATTCTTCATGATGTCCGTAAAGACTTGAGGGGCAGTCGAAAGTCCGAAGCACATCGCTCGGAACTGGAAACACTTTCCCTTGGAACATGAACCTCAGATATTTCCTTGCTGCCGGATGAATTGGCACATGGAAATACGCATCCTGAAGGTCCAGGGACACCATCCAGTCCCCTGGACGAAGAGCAGATAGAACAGAGGAAGACGTCTCCATTGAAAATTTCTTCTTCAAGACAAGAAATTCAGGGCACTGACGTCTAGAACTGGTCTCCATCCCCCGATGCTTTCGTACCAGGAATAGCCGATTGTAGAATCCTGGGGACTGGAGATCTTGAACCAGTTCTACCGCTTCCTTGGAAAATCATCTGTTCCACTGCTTGCAACATAGCAAGCTTTGCGGACCGGATCCGAGTATCTGGCGGTTAAAAACCCCCCTTTTTTTTTCCCTGGAGTTGTCGTCAAGGAGGATTTTTTCCCCCTGAAAGGGGGATCAAGTATCCTTTTTTCAGGATAGAGAGGGACCAGGAGTCCGCTCCCTTCTGCGCCCAGACTTTGGCAAAGTGGAGTAGCCTGGCGCCTACTTTCGTCTGGAGGACTTGCTGTTCATCTAGACTTCCGAAGGACCTTCTAGATGGTCTACTCTTTCTCTCTGGTCTTCGACCTCTAAGAGGGGCTCTAGAAGAGGAGGCCCCTCGAAAGGGCTGAACAAAAGAGGGTCTCTCTTTCTTCTCTATCGGCACTGCCGGCCTAAACTTCTTGGCTGAGTGCGTGAGGAGATCTTGAGTTGCCTTCTCCATAAGAGATTTCGAAAACCTCTCTAACCGTCTCTTGTGGAAAAAGGTGCGGGGATAAAGGAGCAAAAAGAAGAGATGTCCTTTGCAAGGGTGATACTGCTCTTGCTAAGAAAGAGCTAAAGACAGATCTCTTCTTCAAAACTCCCGTTCCAAAAAGAGAGGCAACTTCCACAGAACCGTCCATGACCGCTCTGTCCAGGCAAGCCAGGACGCTCGAAAGTTCCTCCATGGAAACAAAGTCCGTGTCCTGAGCTCTCTTCGCTAATGCTCCTAACGCCCAGTCCATAAAGTTGAAGACTTCTAGGGTTTTAAAGAGGCCCTTTAGAAGGTGGTCCAGCTCACACATGCCCCAAGTCGCCTCCTAGCAGACAGCAACGGACTTCCTCCTAGCAGAGTCTACTAAGGAAGCAAAATCCGCATCCGCGGAAGAAGGCAGACCTAACCCCATCGGCTCTTTGGTCTCGTACCACCTTCCTGGTTTGCCTGTTAACTTGGAAGGAGGGCAGGAAAAAACTGTCTTGCCCGCTTCCCTTCTGGAAGTCAACCACTCTGAAAAAGTTTTCAATGCCTTTTTCATACAAAGAGCGGGGCGCATCTTAACGAAGGAAGACGATTTGAGAGCTTTAGTGCTGGACATCAACGATCCTGGTGAAGGAGGGTCCGCAGGATGAAGGGAGTCTCCGAACTCCTTTAGCAGCAAAAGAGAAAGTCTCTTGTAGTCCGAAACTGCTACATCTACAGGCTCTTCGTCTTCCGATACCTGGTCCAACTGATCTACAGAAGGAGATCGTTTTGGAGTGATCTGGCTCTTCCCGGGAGAAGAACTCCTTTCCCGAGAAGGGGAGCGCGGAACATTAGCACTCCTATACGAAGAGTGAGGCTCCTGTCTGTCGGCAACACTCTTGTGCCTACTAGACTCTTGTTGTCTAGGTTCGTCGGGTTCGTGGCGCTTGCTAGGCTCCTGGCGTCCTGATTCAGGGCGCTTGAAAAGATCCCCGCGTCCTGATTCCTGACGCTTAACAGGCTCTTGGCGCCCTACACTTGACGCCTAACGTACTCCTGGCGTCCTGTTTTCTGGCGTCCTAACTCCTGGCGCCCTGACTCCTGACGCCCCCCGACTCCTGGCACCCTGACTCCTGGCGCCCTGACTCCTGGCGCCCTGACTCCTGGCGCCCTGATGAATCCAGCGTTCTAAGAGGCTCTTGACGTCCTTTCTTGCGTCTTGCTGCCTCTTTGCGCCTGTCTGGCTCCTGGTCCTGAAGACCCAAGGGATCCTGATACCTAAATCGGTTTTCCGGTTCCTTGTACCTAAACCGATCGAGACTTCTGCTCGATGCGCTGTGTCTAAGAGGGCGCTTCGGGGAAGCCAGCCTATAGGGCGAAAGGGCTCTTCTCTCAGGAGAACAACTCCTATCCGACGAGTCCCTTGACGAAGGCGATAAACGCCCTGGAGATCGTGAGAGTTCTCTCCTATACGAAGAAGGACGCTTAGCGGAACTATTAAACAGGGAGCGAGACATCCTTCCTCCTTGTAGAGTCCTTAGCAAAAGAGCCTACGAGCGACGCTAACTGCTCTTGCAGATTAAACCATAAAACGTTCTTGGTCGGATCCTGAAGAGCAGGCTCCTCTTGTCTAGTCCTCTTAGGTCCCGAAGGCCCAATCCATCCTGGAAAACGCTCTGGGCTGGAAGTCAGCAGCGTCTCCTTTAGGCGCCTTCCAGGCTCTCTTCAAAGGGGCGCGAACGGGAGGCCGAACTCCATCCTCGTTTAGGAGAGGAAGAGTCTGAGGCCGAAAAACACTCCTTTAGGACACCTTTTCTGCGGCAATCCGAGGCAGCCTGGGGGGGGGGGGGACTTAACAACAGGATCTGCCGAAGGGACGCCTGACCGTTGGGGATGTTCTGCATCCTCCCTGCGGTCTTTCGACATTTTCATCCTCCCCTGGTCCTGGGAGTTTTGGAAGTAGTCTAGGGCTAGGAGCAATGAGGAACCGGTCAAGAAGCCCCTCCACTGCACTGGGACACTGCCAAGGTCACTATCACCACTCATACCTTGGTTTAGAGCTCGTAGCTGAGCTTGAAGTTCTTAATTGAAGCTTTTACCATTTTCCCTCTCTGATGAAGAATCTTTGGATTCAGACAGGGAGAAGCAGCTGAGGCTAAGGGAAAAAAAATTGTTAGATGGAGAGTTAATTTCTTGTTCTAAGGAGCAAGATCTACTAGATGACCTAGCTGAAGCCTTCCTCACTCTATCTCTCTCAAGCTTCCTAACATATGATGATAATTCCTTCCATTCAAGCTCCGTAAGGTTCTCGCATTCCACACAGGTGTTAATAAAAGAACATTCCTTCTCCCTGCATTTAGCGCAAATACTATGCGGATCTAATGCCGATTTAGGCAGCCTAACCTTACAGTCTTCCCTACTGCAAACAAATCTAAACCATAGGTGAAGCCTTAGCGTCAGACATCGTGAAAGAGTAGTCAAAACCAAAGTCGAAAAACGTCCACAATAAGCGTATGCCAAGCCAGAGAAAAAACAGAATACGTTCACCAAAAAACCAATCCAAATTCTCGGCAAACGAGTTGAAATCCAAGATGGAGGAACGAACAATAGGTGTTGTCCGTTCAATAACCGACAGAGAAATTATGGCTTAGAAAACGGGAATAGTTCCAGACCCCGCCACCCAGCGGCGGGAATGGTGGATCACCTGACCTACCTGTCGCGTGTGCCGCGAGTTTTGAAATTCTGTCGGGACGACCGTCTATAGCTAAGTCTATATCTGCTGGGTAAGTTTTACTTGTACAAAAAAATGGGTCAGATAAAAAACTATATATTATATTATGTTAAAAACTCTTACGGGAGTTTTATAGAACATTATAAACAATACTATGTATAAGTATATTTTAAGAATTATACACACTTGACATAGTATATTCATAAAATAAAATTTTGCACATATTTTAACCACGTTACTAGCAATGTCACTAACTGTTTCATCTTTTTCACCACTTTGTTCAAATTCCTAATTCTAAGGGGAATAGATGTGACTGCTAATTATATCAGCAAATTTAATGATCTCTCCTTTTCCTGCTGTTAAACATTTTTCCCCCATGGTGAGAATCAAACATCTTATCCATAAACTTCAGAAGTTCAATAAATTTTTCACTAGTTTTCGTTAATTTCCCTCTCTAAAGCTTATGACAATAATACATGTATCAACTCCTTTTGTTACCTTTGCTCCTAAACGTTCAAAGAATTACTGATAAATTGAGCTATTTCTAAAGAGAATTTCCTTCACTGTTTCATTGAGCTTACAAGTGTGCTGTTATTTCATAAAAGCCGAAGTGATCAACAGATTTATAGGGAGCTTCAGGCAGCAGTTGCACTGTAAATTTATGTGCTGCCCAAAGATCATTTTGCTCCTCTTAATTAGCTCTCTAACTGGACCATTGTTAGTGTACGTAAGGCAATTTGACCATTGTGAGCCTACGTATCGCAATATAAATCAAAGGTCAAGTAAATTATTTATAATAATAATAAGCTTTTCTTGGTGTGGATCATCTGTAAACACGTATTTCTCTGTTGTTGTCCATCGGATTAATAAAGGACTTTCCTCATGGTAGCCTTAGGTGAGGTTGTTTACACGTCACGCTCTCGACCTTCACAGAAGAGGCTTATTTTGGGTCAGCGCTGACAAGACCTTCCTATACTCTCTAGACCTTGTATTGTAGCACCAACCCTATGTCTGTCATAAATAAATATATGAAAAATAAATAACATATATTTGAAAACATATCAGTCATGCATGAGTTCTGTAAAAAGGGAACTAGCACTCTACCTAGTATTCATGTGTCCTTTCATATATGAACTTGCAGACTACCAAGGGATTCAGAGTCTATGGTACACTGTTTTTCGGCAATAACTTTTCATCAAAATATCGGATAAAGGTGAAAGTTGGCAGGTGTATATTTTATAACCCTACTTAATTTTTGCAATTATTATTTTGTATGCAAGTTTGATAGTTTTGGCACTTAAGAGTAAAAGTGAGTTTCCTATGCCAAAGCCATCAAAATAGCAGCTAAGAGTTTTGAATGCAATAATGACGTTAATCTATAACGTCATGAGGCTCCCCCCCCCACAGTGAAGAGAAGTTTATGTATGGAGAATACATCTCCTTCACTGTGGCCCTGCCCACTTGCTGATGACATTCATTAATTGATAATAAGTACTCATGCTATGCTTCAGCAATATTGGTGATGACGAGCAAGATATCTCATCGCACCCTTGATTGCATTATCATTCTCAGTAATTTTATTATTATTATATTATCATCATCATCACCATTTTGTACTGGTTGCATCGCAACTTCCACAGCTGCTGTTAGGACTAAGTTGTTAGCTTGGAATTCTTCCATTTTCTTAATATTCATATTGTTTCAACTTTACAAATAATTCAATGTGTGCAATTCATCCACATAATGAACCAGTCTATACTAGCTCATTTTTTAGATCCAGTACATCTATTCAAGGAGGAAATACAAAAAGACAGTCCAGTTTGTTTTACCTCAGGTTTTGACACTATAGCCTTCTATTTGCTGCAGCAAGACTTGAGTGTCACCAAGTAACTGTTACCCACTATAGAAATAATGATGTATTCATGGGTTTCATTTCCATATCCTGCTGCTCAAATTTGTTGAAGCCTACTATGCATTTGAGAAGCCATGAAATGGTGTTTTTCGTAAAAAACTTTGAAACCAATGTATGGATTTCCTATGCTACTAAAACACTGTGTTTCTAACATTGCCCTAATTTATAGTAGTAGTACATTGAATTGACAATTTGAGTAATTAAGCCGTTTACTCTTAGAAAAAAAGACCTACTTCTTGTCTTGCTCAAACTGTTTTGAACGACTGGTGCTTTATAATGTATGTGTGATGCAAAGCCACCCCCTTTACTTACAGATTAACACATAATTATTTAAAAAATAATTATGTGTTAATCTGTACCTACATCACTGATACACACCACCACTTTTGCAGATGGTTGTTAAGTAAAAAAAAGTTAATGAAACACTCATGGCGACGCACAGTATTTCTGAAAATTAGGACGAAGTTTGGAACACTCAATGCTTACTAAAGGCATGGAAATCCATAAGTCGGTTTAAAAGTTGTGAAGCACCATTCACCTGTTACTCTAGTGACTTACTAACTACCAGGAGGATGGGAAGAGCCTCATGATGGCATATTATGTTTACATCACGAATGATTTTAGGACACTTTTCTGCGATTTTCTCATTTCCAGCATTGGCGATTTAATTTTACTCTATAAATATCAAAACTATCGAACTTAGGTACTAAATAATACTTGACAAAATTTGTTAGAGTTATAAAATATACACTTGCAAACTTTTACCTTTATCCAATGCTCTGATAAAAGTTATTGCCGGAAAACAGCGTTCCACTGGCTTTGAATCCTTTAATAAATCAAATTAACCCTGTAGACTATTCAAGTCCCCATAAGTACCACCTCAATTTGCACACCCCTACCAAAACTGAACAACTGTTGTTTCCAAATGTGCATGTCCCTCCAGTAATCGAAAAGCTAAGTTAGTAAGGCAATATTTGACCTGGGAACTTATCACTTACAATGTATTCATTTCATATAAAGATTCTATGGCTCCAGCAGAGAATACCTATAACAAAATAAAAATAATCTTTTCCACAAAAACAATCCCATAAGCATTGCGGTAGATGTTAAATCTAAGACAAATCAATCAAGATACTATGTGGCTATTTATATAATGTTACAATTTATGTAAGTGCCACAGAACTTTTGTAATTAATTAACAGAAGTCATCTCTCCTTGTTAATGAACAGAAACCAATTACCTACACTTAATAAAAGTATTACAGAACGCACCAATCTGGCCATGACATTTCTAACTGGGAGCTCAACTATGTTACAACTGTCAACACCTGACTAAACATGACAGATGTACTTTAGTGTCACAAATGAAAACTGTCTTCAAAAAAAAAAAAAAAAAAAAAAAAATCACAGTGGGTAACAGCACCATAAAACACCTTATGGTCAGTAACATATGGGGTTACTGTATATTTGCACATAACCACATATTTAAGAATATGAGTAAGAAACAAAACATACTGTACATACGAAAAATCACACCAGCATACTTAACATCTTGTGACTGCCTCTACAACATAAATGCATTAAACTCTCACATTCAGGCAAACCATTTGGCTGTCAACTACAACTAAAAACATCATCATCTCACTTGGGAATTTTTCAGGATGCCTCTTCATCTCCCTCTTCTTCTTCCTTTTAGATTCTCTTTTATTTTTCAGAATTCTATACTTTTTCTTCAAAGTCAATCTCTTTGACTGCCTCTCTGCAAAATAAAAAAAAATATATATTACATTAGCAATAATACAACAAACTAAGTAAAAATAAAACCATATATTTATGAAATTCCAGACCTATTACAAGGGTTTACAAAAAATAAAACCCACAACTTAACATCTGATTCAAAAATCTGTACTTTCTCTGTGGCTATGGTGTATAAATGTTAATTTCAGACTTAAAAGCAACTCTTGACAAAAACCTACAGAGAGCTAATGACGTAATAGTTTTTACACCTTTTATCTTTGCTACACCCTTCCAAGAACAAGTAGGCCAAGATATACTGTACATAGAGATCAAATCAAACTTCACTGGAGAAATTCTGTGAATTTCAATTACGTATTTTGTTTTCCCCCATCCAACAATCCCAGGTTTACTACGTGGTCCCCCTTAATTGTAGGTTACAAGGGGGTCCAGTAACTCAAAAACTAATTTGCTATTGAAATGAACACACACTAACATTTAGAATGATCTTTTCAACTACAGAATTGTCTAAATATTCATGGAAAAAATGATATTGTTATAATACAATAAAGTTTCATACATACTTACCTGGCAGATATATACATAGCTAAGACTCCGTCGTCCCCGACAGAAATCCAAATTTCGCGCCACTCGCTACAGGTAGGTCAGGTGATCTACCGGCCTGCCCTGGGCGGCAGGACTAGGAACCATTCCCGTTTTCTACTCATATATTTTCTCTTCCACCTGTCTCCTTGCGGGGAGGCTGGGTGGGCCCTAATCGTATATATCTGCCAGGTAAGTATGTATGAAACTTTATTGTATTATAACAATATCATTTTCATACAATCAACTTACCTGTCAGATATATACATAGCTGATTGGCACCCTTCGGTGGAGGGTAAGAGACAGCTACTACTGGAATAGACAGGTAAACAACATCTGTTGTAGGTATAAAACTAAAAACTTGGTTCCTACCTGATAGGTGGTAGACTTCGTAGGTGTTTTCCCGTAGTCTGCATCACCTCAGAAACTTAGCGAGATATGTGATCTATGGCCAAGAGAAAATTCTTGTGGGTCTGCCGAAGGGGTCTTATCCACTTACTCGGCAGAGCCTGAAAGGACTTTGTCAATGGGTGCTGATCCACTTACATGACAACACACCTTATTAAGGAGCACACAACCAATCCCGACCACCTGATCCTAACCACCATGTTAGTATTAAAAATTGCTCCGAGTTATCCCCAACTCTTCGCAACAACCGTAACTCAAACCACAATGCACACGCACACAATAATTTCAAAAAAATTTTTTTTATCTATTACAAGATATCACAAGAGTTCCTTACTGAACGGAAGTGACTGGCCGCTTGTGCGGCAACTGCACTTGTTCAGCAGAAAGTCTAGAACATATCTATTAGACTTAAGTAGTAAAAAAAAATTTTAAGGATTGTTGTCAGCTCCTGTACCCAGGATTGTTGCCCGCAGACACAAAAGGACCTAAGGAAAAACATTTTTCATAGGTCACACGCACGTCCTTCAAATAGTGAGCAGCAAACACAGAATTACATCTCCAATATGTCGCTTCCAAGATATTCTTCAGCCACATATTTCTCTGAAAAGAGAGAGACGTCGCCACTGCTCTCACTTCATGAGCTCTTACTCTCAGGAGTTTTAAAGAATCATCCGTGCAAGCCTTATGAGCGTCCGTAATTACGTTCCTGACAAAAAAGGCTAAGGCATTCTTAGACATAGGTCTTGATGGATCCTTCACTGAGCACCAAAGACCTTGTCTAGAACCTCCCAACTGTTCCTTTTTCTGAAAGTAAAACTTTAACGCCCTTACTGGGCAAAGAGACCTCTCCGGTTCCCTGCCGACGAGACCCGATAATCCTTTTACCTCGAAGTTTCTCGGCCAGGGATTCGAAGGATTTTCATTCTTCGCCAAGAATAATTCCTTGAAGGAACAGATGGCTGAATCTATATTGAACCCGACTTTGTCACTAAGGGCGTGCAGTTCACTAACCCTTTTTGCCGTCGCTAGTGACAAAAGGAATAAACATTTTCTCGTTATATCACCGAAAATGAGGCCAAATGTAGGGGTTCAAATCTCTCTGAAGCCAAGAACTTCAGCACTACGTCTAGATTCCAGTTAGGGGGAGAAGTAATTCTAGACTTCTTGGTCTCAAACGACCTAATCAGATCATGCAGATCCTTATCGTTTCCCAAATCTAGGCCTCTATTCCTAAAGACGGCCGATAGCATACTTCTATAGCCCTTTATCGTGGCTACGGAGAGCTGCGATTCTTCTCTCAGAAATAACAGAAAATCAGCTATTTCTGTTACAGAGGTACTGGAGGAGGACAACTTCTTTGACTTACACCACCTTCTAAAAACTTCCCACTTGGATTGGTAAACCCGGATAGTGGAAGTTCTCCGGGCTCTAGCGATCGAGCTTGCTGCTTTGCTAGAAAAGCCTCTCGCTCTGACAAGTCTTTCGATAGTCGAAAGGCAGTCAGAGCGAGAGCGGGGAGGTTTTGATGAAACCTCTCGAAGTGTGTTGTCTGAGAAGATCCCTCCTTTGTGGAAGGGATCTGGGGAAGTCTACTATCCACTCCAGTACCTCTGGGAACCACTCTTGAGCTGGCCAAAAGGGGGCTATCAGGGTCATTCTTGTCCCCTTTGAAGTCACAAACTTCCTGAGTACTTGCCCCAGAATCTTGAATGGGGGAAATGCGTAAACGTCTACCTGAGACCAATCTAGCAGGAAGGCGTCTACTGCTAGAGCTCTGGATCTTCTACTACTGAACAGAAGACTTCCAGTCTCCTCGAGAGGAACGTGGCAAAGAGGTCGACATGAGGAGTTCCCCAAAGAGACCAGAGCTTGAGGCAAACGTCTGAGTGGAGGGTCCACTCGGTATGAAGGACCTGGTTCCTCCTGCTCAGCCTGTCCGCTCTTACGTTCCTTACTCCCTGAACGAACCTCGTCAAGAGAGAGATGTTCCTTTGTGATGTCCACAACAGCAGTTCTCTTGCGAGTTCGTAAAGGGCATACGAGTGAGTACCTCCTTGCTTCCGAATGTATGCCAGAGCGGTTGTATTGTCCGCATTCACTTGTACTATTTTGTTGCATACTAACGGTTCGAAGCTCTTTAGAGCTAGGTGTACAGCCAGCAGTTCTTTGCAGTTTATGTGCCAGGACACTTGAAGAGCATTCCAAGTGCCTGACACTTCTCTCTTTCCCAAAGTTGCTCCCCAACCTTTTTCCGACGCGTCGGAAAACAATACAAGGTTTGGGCTCTGTATTTCCAGGGAAGTACCCTTGTTTTCCCTCAGTGGGAGTAACCACCATTCTAGATGTCGTTTTATCAGATCTGAATGGGAAAACTGTCCGAGAGGAGTCCTGTCTTCATGTTTCCACGAACTTCTGAGGAAGAACTGAAGAGGACGAAGATGAAGTCTTCCTAGATGAAAGAACTGTTCGAGCGAGGAAAGGGTCCCTAACAGGCTCAACCATTCCCTCGCCGAAGTCCGTTCCTTCCTTAGGAAGAGAGAGACTTTTTCTAAACCTATCGCTAGTCTCTCTTGAGAAGGAAATACTCGAAAACCCCGAGAATCCATCCGAATCCCCAGATAGACCAAGTTCTGGCTGGGGATCAGTTGGGACTTCTCGAGGTTCACGAGTAATCCTAATGTCTTTATCAGGTTTAGTGTCACAGTCAGGTCCTCCAAACACTGTTTCTCTGACTTTGCTCTGATAAGCCAGTCGTCTAGGTATAGAGATATACTGATTCCTTTCAGATGAAGCCATCTCGCCACATTTTTCAAAGGTTCGTGAAAACCTGAGGCGCCGTAGACAGGCCGAAACACAAGGCTCTGAATTGGAAGATCCTTCCCCCCGTCATGAAACGGAGGTACTTCTTCGACGAAGGATGGATCGGGACGTGAAAATAGGCGTCCTGGAGATCCAGAGACACCATCCAATCCCCTTGGCGAAGAGCCGCCAGGACTGAAGCAGAGGTTTCCATGGAGAACTTCTGTTTTTGAACAAACTTGTTCAGAGCGCTGACATCCAGAACTGGTCTCCAGCCCCCCGAGGCTTTCGCAACCAAGAAAAGACGATTGTAAAACCCTGGGGAGCTTTGATCCAGCACAAGTTCTATAGCTCTCTTGTCCCACATCTGATCCACCATTTGTTGAAGAGTATCTTTCAACACAGGGTCCTTGTAATTGGCGGACAATTCCTCGGAGTTGACGTCAGGGGAGGATTGTCCAGGAAAGGAATGAGATATCCCTTCTGAAGAACCGACATCGACCAAGCGTCTGTGTCGATGCGAGTCCAGGCTTCCGCAAATCCCCGGAGCCTGGCACCTACTGGTGTTTGGAGGAGCGCCACTTCACTTTCCCCTTTTAAAGGGGCGGAACGAGGCTCGACCTCTCTTCTCGGTCGTTTTCCTTTTAGCGGTAACTCTAGTGGGAGGGCCTCCTCGAAAGGGCCGAACAGGAGTAGACCCCACTTTCTTTTCTCCCACCATCACTGGTCTCTTCTTCCTGGACGATTGCAGGAGAAGATCCTGAGTCGCTTTCTCCGTCAGAGATCGGGAAATATCCCTCACCAACTGTGACGGGAACAGAAAATCAGACCTAGGGGCGAATAACAAAGCTGCTCTTTGCGAATGTGATACTGCTTTCGTCAAGAAAGCGCTAAAAACAGATCTCTTCTTCAAGAGACCTGCTCCAAATAAGGAAGAAACTTCCCCTGAGCCGTCTTGCACCGCCTTGTCAATACATGACAAAATTGCCAGGAGTACATCCGGTTCTAGCCCTTCAGGGGCATGAGCCTTCTTGGACATCACCCCAAGGGACCAATCTAGGAAGTTAAAGACTTCTAGAATGTGAAAAAGTCCCTTGAGGAGATGATTCAACTCTGAAAGACCCCAAGTAATCTTAGCCGTGTGAAGGCTATGTCTCCTGGATGCATCTACCAGACTGGAAAAGTCAGCTTCAGCTGAAGCTGGAAGAGTGAGACCATATTCTCCCCAGTCTGGTACCAAATCCTCTCTTGCCCGTAAGTCTAGCGGAGGCATGCAAAACACTGTCCTTACTAGCTCTTTCTTAGTTAGCATCCAGCTATCCAGCGATTGCAGAGCTCTCTTCATAGAAATCGTCGGTCTCATCTTCAAGAAAGCCGACGATTTCGGTGTCTTCGAGCATGAAAAAGTGAACGAGGCGAAGGAGGAGCGGCAGGGATCAATGCATCTCCGTATTCCTGGAGAAGGAGAGCTGTCAAAACTTTGTAGTTCGACAGTCCTTCTTTACCGTGAGACTCGTCCTCTGAGTCCTCTTCCAAAATCGGATCAGCAGGAGAGGCCACTTCCCGTTCCGGGTCTTCCTGTCCAAAAACTCTCTCTACGGGAGACAAACTCCTAATAGGAGAGGGGCTAAGAGAGTGTAAAGAGCTCCTACGCTTGGCTGCTCTTCGTACTTGGCTGGCTCTTCGCGCTTGGCTGGCGCCTCGCGCCTGGCTGGCGCCTCGCGCCTGGCTGGCGCCTCGCGCTTGGCTGGCGTCTCGCGCCTGGCTGACTCCTCGCGCTTGGCTGGCGCCTCGCGCCTGGCAGGATCCTCGCGCTTGGCTGGCGTCTCGCGCCTGACTGACTCCTCGCGCTTGGCTGGCGCCTCGCGCCTGACTGGTGTCTCGCGCCTCTCAAAACTCTCGCGCCTGGTTGAAGTCTCGCGTCTTCCTGGTGCCACATCCTTGCGTGACAGATGCTTGTCTGGAGCCTCGCGCTTGGCTGAATCCTCACGCCTGGTTGTTACCTCGCGCTCGGCTGAAGCTGCTGGTCTGGCAGACGTATCCCATCTGGGAGAATCCTCTCGTCTGTAATGCGTTTCTCGTTTGTCTGACTCTCTAATCCTAGAGGACGCTTCTCGTCTGTAGGACGCCTCGCGCTTGGCTGGCGCGACGCGCTTGCCTGGCGAATCAAAATCGTCCCACGAGTCTCTATCTGAGTTCTCAAAAGACTCACGTCTCACAGGAGCCTCACTCCTGGTGGGAGAAGGAAGACGAGTCTTCTTGACCGGCAGTCTGACGTCTTTCTTACGAGGAGGATCCTTCGAAAGGACTCCTACTAAGGCGGAAAGCTGTTCCTGCACCGCCAAAATGATCCTCTTGGAAGCCTCTCCTGCGTCTTCTTGAAACGGGAGAGGGAGGGACCTCGAAGGCCTGTTGCCCACATCATGGGACGTCAAAACCCTCTTCGCCTTCTTGATAGAAGGAGGCGCTTCTTCCGAAAAGCGTTCTGGGCTTGAATCCAAAACAGGATCTCTCCAGTGCCTTTTCAGGGGCCTGGACAAGTCCGAATCCTTCCACCCTCGTTTAGGAGAGGGAGAAGCGGACGAAGAGAAGCACTCTCTGAGGACGCTTTTTCGATAGCGGTCCTGAGCAGGCTGTCTATATACAGCACCTGCTGAAGGGACGCCTGACCGGGGGGAATTCTCCACAACCTCCGTACGGCTTTCGACTTTCCTTCTCCTCTGGGCTTGGGAGCTTGGAAGAGGTCTAGGCCTGGGAGCGTCGCAGAGACGGTCAGACGCCCCCTCCACAACACTGGGGACACTCACTTCACTAAAATCACTTTCACAGTCCTTACCTTTCATGGTAGCCATTTTGGATCTCATCCTGTGAAGAGTAGCCTTCAGTTCAGCAATTTCCGAGGCCGAATCTGAATGTAAGGCCAGTGAGGGTCCTGATACAGAATCATAATTAAGAGAAGAGTTAGAATTATCCAAAGGCTCAATAGGCCTTGTACTACTACCCGCAATCTTAGATGCAGCCCTTCTGACTCTATCCCTTTCTAACTTCTTCAAGTAAGAAGTTAGAGACTTCCATTCTTCAACATTCAACCTCTCACACTCATGACAGGTGTTAGAAATAGAACAATCAAAACCCCTACATTTGCGACATACAGTGTGAGGATCAACCGAAGCTTTCGGTATCCTCACCTTGCAGCCTACATTCACACACATTCTCACACAAACACTTGAATCAGACATTCTGAAGAAAAATCAAAAGCAAGTCCAAATCCAGTCCACAGTAGCGAATGCCAAAACAACGATCCAGGTACGTCACCAAAAGTCCACAAAAAGATGATCAATTGTCTAGAAAAGCGAATTCCAGTCAAGAGGTGGCAGCAACGATGTTGATACCACCGGCGACAGAAAATATATGAGTAGAAAACGGGAATGGTTCCTAGTCCTGCCGCCCAGGGCAGGCCGGTAGATCACCTGACCTACCTGTAGCGAGTGGCGCGAAATTTGAATTTCTGTCGGGGACGACGGAGTCTTAGCTATGTATATATCTGACAGGTAAGTTGATTGTATGAAACTATATTTTACTAACACACCCCTCTTCAGCAACTACCAACAGCCTATGTGCAAAATACGAGCAGTGTATAAACCTAGCTAGTACCAGCTTCTTGGGAAGGATCAACCTTAAAAATAATATATATATATATATAAGGCAGAACATATTCCCAATGGTGGTAAGCATTCTCCCAAATTAACAACTGACAGTTGGGCTACCCAAGGTTAAGCACCTAACTCTGGTAGGGTAAAATATCGAATGGACTTCTCGTGACCGCCTCTACTGTTGTGCAACCACCTTCTCAAAAAATATCTTTAGCACTTCCAGTAACCTAAGATAGACATCAGTCACGATCCAACGTCTGTGGAAGCAACACCCCGAGACCTTTACTTTCCTCTCAAAGTAAGTGTTTTCTCCCAAGAAAGAAATTAAGGCCATAATTTCTGATTAAACAGAGGTTAATGAAAGTCTAGCCATGCGCAGTGCCAACTGGCCTCCATGATGATTTAAAATTTTTTTTACTTTAAACGCCTAACATATAAAGGATTGATGCCATCTCGATGTTTGCAGTCACTTGTATAAACAAACTCCCCATTTCCTGTGCTAAATCCACATGTGATTTTTGCTGTTTAGCTAGATGAGACAAGATTGTGATTAGTGGATAACGAAGGTCTTGACACAGGTCTTTACAATCTACTAGGCAAGACAAATACGTGATCAGTGGGTAAAGGTCTTTACACCAGCACTGTGATTACATACCTATAAATTTATTGTCAAACACAGTTTATTTGACTGACTTCATCTTGTTTTACACATTCTTCATCATAATATTAGTGCATAAATTTTTCCTCCTTCACTATCTGTCAATCTAGGTTGAACCCCATTGGAAACTTATAATCCGTGCCCCTCTAGTAAATAATCTACCTCAGACTGCCACCAATTCTGCTAACTTGTTAGGTTAGGCCTAATTGATTGAATTTTGATAAGTTGGGAGTATTCCTACAGAAGCAATCCGCACGGACTGCAAGGAACGTAACCGCGGATACGACATCCACTAGGGATTGGGGCGTCCAGTGTATTTCGCCGTGTTTAATACTGGCCCCTGGGGTATTAATTACATTCGTCCGAATAAATATTAATTTAAATTCTTGTTCAGTAGGGTAAACAATCACGGACGATCCACCATCATCACGCTGGACGGGTCTTATTCACTCGATATTTAATTGGTGAAACAAGAATACAATTAGTACACTCTAAGCATACCATTAAAAAAATTGAAGTTTTGTCAACATAATGATATATGAAAGCTCCATACGAACTAAAATAAGCATGTGACGCTCTTTGTAAAATATGTTTTCAAGGCAGTTTTGAAATCCAATATGGCAGCTATCGTGTGGCTGGACGGGTCTGGTCACGGATGGCCACCATCTTTCCCAGCCTTCCCAGCACTCATTTGAACAATGTTAGCGTATATATGTAATGTTTATTGATCTTACTCAAGATTGCAGTTGTAATCAGCACAATAAAACCACATTTTGTTGCCTATATTAGTGAAAGTATGAAACTTATTATTCCGGGGGTCATGGTTTGAACTGAATTCATTTTCACCTTGTAATCGGTGGTTTTATCCTCTCTGCCATCACAACTGGAACTCCACAGTGCTTATTTGATTGTTATTATACGTACACAATTTGGTCTTAATTCACTCCACATTGCACTTGAACCATGTTGCTGTTCCTGGCTCCTAAGCGTGCACTCCACAAACACAGTTACAAACAGCAGACGACGACACTGCAAAGTTTTATTCCCTTAATTGTTAACTTTACTCATTATTTAGTTCAACTTTGTTATTTCAAAATGTTTATTTAATTCATGTCTATTACCCCTTTTTTGCAACCAAATTACCCCCCAAAACTACAGATATTTCTAAAGTAGATACAATCCAATGTTTCTAACCTTGTCGTACATCTGGCTGTCGAAAACCATAGCAGAGCAGACTACGGTTAAGTGGATTATAATTTTTTTTTTTTTGCTAGCACTTTTCATTGATTTAAGTCTACATTAATATTTTTATTTTTTTAAATAACTGTATGCCAGAAATAAATGTAACCTTTAATGTTTGGATGCTAAGAATGGCAAAATCATCATTGCCACATTAGCGGTGCTTCACACATACGTCTATGCATTATTATAAACGGTTTCCATGAATTCTAGTTGTCATAGTAATGCAATAATGATAAAATTGCTTTAATATTTATGTACAAATACTTTCAATACATAGGCTAATTTCACCAATTTCCACGTTTTGTGGAAGTCTTATACCCAGTTTGGAGGGTAAACACATACAAATTAGCAACAGAGAGAGAGAGAGAGAGAGAGAGAGAGAGAGAGAGAGAGAGAGAGAAAGGAAGGCGAAGGAAGGACGGAGGACAGGGGTGGTGGTGGAGGGGGGGAGAGGGTAGGTGGAGCCTTTTACGCGTGTTCGTATCCATTTCTGGATAATGGAATTTTTGTCTCTTGGTAAAAGGACAAGTGTCGTTATTCTTTACGATTAGTGATTCACGATACCCTCATAAATTACGGCAGTGGGTGTAATACACTATAGCAAAATCTCGTTCTGATACGAGTGTTCGTTACAGAAATATTGCCAAAAAACATGCTTGCACTGTCTCTGAAACCCATAGTAGGTATGCTGCTTAGTTGTCAATCAAGTTTTTTGTAATAAAGTATTTTTTACAAGCTAGCTATTGTATAAATTTGTATTTTTCTCAATCAAAACATATGCCCCTCAATGCTAACTTTCCTCTTTTAACGACTTTCTGGTCATTGCAAATTCGGCCCCATTAATTTCTTGTGGTGCGAAAACAGACAGAGGCCCAAGGACCGAAAGCGGTTGTGTCACACTACAGCGGTAATCTGGCAGTAAAACATCTTCATATATCCAAAAATTATATAATAAAGATATATATGTGCATTACGATTTTAACAATTACATGAATAGCTGATAACAACCTTCATGAATAAATGGTAAATGTACTGCAAAAAAGTAGAGTATAGCAATTCATCTACAATAGGTACGAAAGTCAAGATGTCGTGACGTCATAATACAGGACTTGAAAGAACGTTCTAATTCCAAAAAATAATTACTTAAATTTGAGTCAGAATAGAGTTACTTTTTTCATTAACTAATATTTTCAAATTAATCATCATAAATATGTAAAATATTAATGTTTTACTATTTATTTAAATAACCATCTTGTGCACGCTTCGTCGTCGTCTTCTACCAAAACAGAAGTTTCCTTAAAATCATCGTGGTTAGGGACCGTGTTCCGATTGTTGTGATGAAAGTGCCCCAGCATCTATGGGTACAAGTGGTGTGCGGATTTATCACAGGAAATGGGAAGTTTGTTGACACAAGCGACTCCAGAAACATCTAAATGGCGTCAATCTTCTAGGATATTTAAGTGTAAGTAAAAATTTCGAAAGCGTTTTGGTGAGATTTGCACTGTGTTGGACACCCTTTTCACTACCCTCTGTTTATTGCTTTAAATTTGGCCTTAATTTCTAACTTTGGTGAAAATACTTACTCCGAAAGGATTCTCCGAAAGGAGAGTAGAGGTCTTTAGCTCTGTCTCTCACCAACAAGAAGTCGCGACTGATGCCCATCTCCGGAGTCAGGACATGTTATAGGGTAGAATACCACGGCAGGCCAACCCTCATCACGGTGGACGGGTCTTATTCACTCGATATTTAATTAGTGAAACAAGAATACAATTGCAACTCTAAGCATACCATTTAAAAGACTGAAGTTTCGTCAACATAATGTGATATATGAAAGCCCCATACGAACTAAAATAAGCATGTGAGCTCTTCGTAAAATATGTTTTCAAGGCAGTTTTGAAATCCAATATGGCGGCTACGTTTTGCATGGACGGTTCTCGTCAGTGACGGCCACCATCTTTCCCCAGCCTTCCCAGCACTCGTTTGAACAATGTTAGCGTATATATGTAACGTTTATTGATCTTACTCAAGATTGCAGTTGTAATCAGCACAATAAAACAACATTTTGTTGCCTATATTAGTGAAAGTATGAAACTTGTTATTCCCGGGGTTATGGTTGGAACTGAATTCATTCTTACCTTGTAATCGGTGGTTTTTATCCTTACTGCCATCACAACTGAAACTCCACAGTGCTTATTTGATTGTAATTATACACATTTTGGTCTTAATTCACTCCACAGTGCACTTGAACCACGCTGTGGTTCCTGGTTCCTAAGCACTCACTCCGCAAACACAGTTACGAGCAGCAGACGACAACACTGATTATGAGATGCAAAGCTTTATTCCCTTAATTGTTTACTTTACTCAATATTTAGTTTAACTTTACTTCAAAATGTTTATTTAATTCATGTCTATTATCCCTTTTTTGCAACCAAATTAACCCCCCAAAATTACAAATGTTTCGGATGTATAGCCTACTTACGAGCAGACGACGTGAGGAAAAATGACTCATCGTTGCCAATCTAGTGGAGCATCACACATACGCCGATGCATTTCCAAACTGTTTCGATGAATTCTAGTTGTCATAGTAATGCAGTAATGATAAAATTGCTGTAATATGTACGTATATATAATACAAATAGATACACTAATTTCACTTATTTATTTCCCATGGTTTTGTGTAAGTCTTATACCTAGTTTGGAGGGTAAACACATACCAATTGACAACACTGATAAACAATTGAAGAGCGCAAAACGCCGCAAAGAATGCCGTAGTCCCCTTGAATAAGTGCTGGTAAGAGGTTGGTTTACGATTGTTGTGATGAAAGTGCCCCAGCGTCTATGGGTACAAGTGGTGTGCAGATTTAGCACAGGAAATGGGAAGTTTGTTGACACAAGCAACTCCGTAAACATCAAGATGGCGTCAATCTTCGAAACATTTTTAGTTGTAAGTAAAAATTTCTACAGCGTTTTAGTGAGATTTCCACTGCCGTAGCCACCCTTTTCACTACCCTCTGTTTAAATCTTAAAATTTGGCCTTAATTTCTAACTTTGGAGAAAATACTTACTTCGAAAGGAGAGTAGAGGTCTTTAGCTCCGTTTCTCACCAACAACAAGTCGCGACTGATGCCCATCTCCGGTGTCAGGACGCGTTATAATGTAATTTTTCGGAGGGTGGCAAGCGTTGAATGTAGGTGGCCTGTTTGGCCTGCTGTGATGTTTTACCCTAAGTACTTTTTCGGAAGGTGGCATGCCGTGATCGTCGGTGAGTTGATTCAGGCCATGCGGTTGTTTACCCTAGGTAAAACTGCATAAAAAACAACGCAACTGCCATAGTGTAGGCCAGTGCGGATTAGTACCCTAGATCTACCCATGCGGTTATTTACCCTAGCTTAGGCTACCATTATCATATGTGTAACCGACAGTCGAGTTGCCAAGCATAGGCTAAGTAGGCTAACAAGTGTCACTGTGGGACTACCAGTAGGTACCTACCTACTACCTAGCTACTACCTACTCCTAGTAGCTACCTACTAGGCTAGGTAGGCTAGGTACCTATATTGCAGGCCCGAGCTCCAGTATACCTAAATAACAGGAATTCACGAGATGTTCCAAACCATGACTAAAATGGATGGTGGTTAGCAAATGACTCAAGTTTTTGTTTTCTTTTTAACCATCTTTGACCAATGAGTTTACGAAGGAATAGGCTAGGTAGGTAGCATTACCTACTACTAAGTAGTAGTTAGGGTTAAAACTGCAAAAATTCTTCCTTGACACAACTCCAATTCCAAATATTACATCTAAAATACCGTTATAATACAATAGACTTACTTTTCTTAACCATTTTGGTGGATTAATCTGTCGTTTTACAGTACCACAAATATATGTAACAAGTGACACGCACTCGCAATGAGTTACAGCGATCCGTTCGCCGAAAAGGAACCATAAGTTTTTGCTCCTATCCGACCATGCGTTCCCGAAGTTAACAAAAAGTAGTAGGTCTCATAAAATTGTATACATTTGTATGAATAGTCACGTATGAATTAATGTTATTTGATGAAAATGAGTATTTCTACATATGAAAATATTTATAAAACTGTAAAATACAAATTATTGCTAAAAATTATGAAATTTTATAAATAAAATTTCTCTTATACTGAGAGCTATTATAAACATACACCTTTGCGACTGTTTTCTTTTAGTCACTTTCTCAAGCATATATCTTAAGAGGAATGTTTACATTCTTCTTCTTTGATTTTCTTAAATCCTTTTGGTCTGTGATTAAAGATTCATTCACAAGAATACACAGATATGGCTTCTAGCCTACTTTTGATGGGAATATATCATACAAAACATACAAATAATATAATATCATGTTCAGATACTGACGTTAGAAGGGATAATACTTTTTAAGCAGCTAATACAAAGTAAACTAGAACAAAATATTTTATTTTTCATACAATAAGATGGGGAAAACTCCAGTTCTAGTGTATTACAAACAAGACCCGCAAATAAAAGGAAACGAAAAACAGCACAGTGAAATATCTTAGAATATGAAACAGAAAATAGGATTGTAAGACTTTTAAGACTAAAGGGAGTGACTTCACAGAAACCAATGCCACAATTACTGCAATGTTCATCTGTTAGCTTCTGCTTAAAAAATGAACCCAGGTTTTAGGGCTGTTGCCTTGTATAATAAGGCGCCCTATAAGTCGGTTGGTATTGCACTTCCATATTCATTGGAGTGTCTTGGGGTTTGTAGATCACTTACGAAGTCGGTATTATCTTCTTTGGTTATGACGACGATGTGTTAAACTCATGATGATTCGGTGATGATGTGAGGTTCTAGTCGAAAACACGAAGTATAAAAATACATATATTCTTCTGAAGTTACATGGTGAAGATCAGGTAGGATTGTACATGTCTTCTAATGACGATAGCTTGATCGCTTCTGCCCATGATGATGGCTAATTCTATTCTCTCTACATGATAAAGCTTAGGTAAAGAGATACAGGTCTGCCAATGATGATGGCTAACTCTATTCTGACTACCATCTCGGTTACAAGTCATAAAGGAGCAGACAGTAGCTCGAACATATGAACATACATACAAAATGAGACACACTACAGATCACGTAGGCCGTTTGAATTATTGGTCGCGGTAGTTGTCTCAAGCCAAAGACAGTATTGTCTTTGGTCTCAAGCAGGGAGCTTGGACTAATGTTTTCAAAACAAATGAATGACTACAGGTGACGGCATGTTATCTTAGCCTACTTTTATTGTATACGTCATCTTTAGCGTCTCTAGTCTGATCACATTCCTGCAAGCAATCTGGTTGACCTCTTTAGTTTTAGTCTTTTATATATATGGACTAACATTCCATATTTTTATTATGTAAACACTTACACATGTGTAGATTTTTTTTTTAACATTGGCCACTTGTGCACTCGGTTCAAGTATCTACCCCTCATCCAATCAGCACGACCTCTGTCTGTCTCTAACCCCTCCTATACAAACTTCAGAAATCATACAAACTTTTCACCAACCTATGGTCCCTATTCCGGTCCATATGATTGCCTATGCTAATCACCTTTCCAGATCTTAGTGCATTCTCAGTGTTTCTCACCTTTACAATCTTTCTAAATCAACCTATAATGCGCAAATAAGTATCACTAATTACTTACTTTCAACATGCACACTCTACTTTCATAAAGGAGAGTTAGCTTGAACAGTCTCGTTATATATATTAGCTTTTGCTCCCTTAACCATTACTGAACTTTTAACAGAATACGGGAACATATAGGGTGCAACAATGGGTCACAATTATGTGTTAGTCTCACTGAAATGGAGCTCAGATAAAATAATGGATAAAGGAGATATAAGTGGTATAAATCACACGAAATGAAATCATTAAGGGTAACTAAAATAATAATGAGACAAGGTATTGTTGTGAAAATTACTCGAGGAAATGCTACGATAGGGTCAACAAAGCGGCATATATAGCAAAGTCAATTATTATTAAAAGAACATGTGAGAAATATATATATATATATATATATATATATATATATATATATATATATAGTGTGTGTGTGTGTGTGTGTGTGTGTGTGTGTGTGTGTGTGTGTGTGTGTGTGTGGATATTATTATCCTGAAGAATGAAGTTAAACAATATGCCAACTTACCGTCTCAGTTTACGGAACACCACTAAAAGCAGTATGAAACTACTATTTATAGTAGATTAGCATTATTAACCAGTGACAAAGACGCTTGGAACCACTTAATTTAGCCAGCACTCGCTACGAGCAGAGGTGAATCCTTTACTATCATGCATTACTCTTCTAAAACGACCCTAACGATCCAGATACCTCGTTGCTTTGAAATTTCTTAGAACAACGCGAATAGCGTTATACCGCAACGTTGTTACTTTCGTTACTTGCCATGTATCGTAATCAGAACAGCACAATGATTTATTTAATTAATATAAGATATTATCATATCGTACATAGGATATTCAGTCACATACAAAAAATATGCTACATAAACATTTCATTTTTAATATGAATGGAAGTTTATTCATATCAGAATTTAATGAGAAAAAACTTGCATGAGGCAAATTCTATGTTAAATGGGGCACTAATGATTTAGGAAAAACTAATTCATTAATGCATCTCAATTACGGTTAAGTCTGGTAAAACTGAACATATAAATTCCCCTTTACCCACATGAAATAATGTAAATGTAAATATTTTGGCTGTGCGCATGATACCATAATCTACAGGCTAAGTGCGTTTTTTTTTTTTTTTAACACGGGAATTACGATTTACAAACAACATTCGTCTAAAAAATGACTAAGGATTCCGTAAGGCTTGGTACTGGTACAGGAGACTGGTGGCATTGGTGGAGTGGGCGTAGGGGGTGGGGTGTCTGTTGACAACTTGACACCAGTGCATGGTGTTACAAACGTTCTGTAACTAGTATGGGCTAGTATACAGCTCTCCGTTCGATAGGCACGACTGCATACACCGAGTCACTCCGTGCAAAAGCCAGTCGAGGTTCGCGTACAATGATATTCGAATACAACATTCAAGTCTGTGATATTCGTAGTCAGAGGTCATACGATACATGAACGAGCTCCCACCGTTCACGAAGTCTTTCAATTTCTTAAAATTCGACGTTTTATGAAGATGTGATGTATCTTAAGTTGAAAGTGCTTATTTAAAAGTGTAGAAAGATTGTCTGCTGGAACTTGGATTTATGAACTACCATCAACGATGGGTTTCGCCCTTAGCAGAATTTTTTCGCTGCTACAAAGGCCTGAGCCATTCAGGGTGTTGATGGGTAAGGTTTATTATCTTTGTTGTATACATCTACCCAGTTGATTCACAAACGCTCATGCATCCGCCACATACACACACACACAAACACTGTAATATAAATGAAAACGGCGATTCCAACTGCCTAACTTGGCTTAGTGGAGCAGTGCTTGTCTATTAAAGTTTGCATGATGGTCCGTTGATCGCTCCTGGCTTACCGCTTATTTGAGAACGGAAACTAGCGTCTGCTGGAGTTAAGAAAACCTATTCCCTAAAGACCCACTAAGAAAGTTGATAGCCATATCATTCTGGCATTGCTCCTTCCTGAGAGGAAAAGCAGTTTGGTGGGAAAAAGGGAAGCGCGCGCGCGCACACACACCCACCCACACACACACACACACACACACACACATATATATATATATATATACATATACACACATTTGTATGCAAATATATAATGTACCTGTGTACACGTATCCACTACTACTTATGCAATAATTCAGCACTGCACTCATTAACTTTTGTCTGTTATTTCAATCAATACCAAGGTACATTTTCACTCATACTAGATATACCAGAATAAACATAAAAGCGCAGTTGCTGCTAGTATATATAGCAGCACAATCTATATTATTATTATTATTTTTTTTTTACAACAACTTACACGCATTGTTGCGCGACCAGTTTGTTTAACAATCAACAATATTACGTTACCAATTCTGTTTACGAAGTCGATCTACTAAGCGTTAAAGAAAGTCAAGAAAGAATTGTGAGCCTTCCAGCTAGTAAGAAAAGTCAAGGTTTACCTTTACACAAAAGGAAGGGACCCAACTCTGATTGACGGCATGCGAATTTTCTCATTCTTTTTCATAATGTTCACGCAGCTTAAAAATACAGAAATAAAAAAATCTAGTAACCTCCTGAATGAAAAAATCCTCATAGTAGCATGAGTTGTGAAATGGAGAAAGAAATCCACAGTTATATACGTGTACATATATTTAAAAATAAATATCTACAGATAGCAATCTGAAAGCTCTCAGTAGGGACTCATACATAACTGTGGATGTCTTTCTCCAACTCTTGAATGGTAAAGGATATTGTGTACACTGTAGTACACTGCCTATCGTTATGAATCACTCTCTTATATGATTATTTTTTTCTGAACAGTTGGCTTAGACAGTGTGGGGAAGACTACAGTTCTCTACAAAATGAAATTGGACGAAGTTCTGACGACGATCCCTACCGTTGGTGAGTCAAGGTATTTTCCAGGAAGTGTCTCTATCCTCAAGGTAGCTTGGATGAGATGATGCGTAATTTCTTGTGTATCTGACAGTGAGGACTATCACTCAATAATATATATATATATATATATATATATATATATATATATATATATATATATATATGTGTGTGTGTGTGTGCGTGTGTGATACATTTACATACATATATACATACACATACATGCATACATATCAAAGTATTATGAAGAGATAAGGGGTGTGAACCAACCAATAAACTTTTGAAGTGTTATTTATTTTAAAGGGGAAAAAAAAAAGGGGGGGACCCAAAAAAAACAAAATTGGGGTGGGGGGAGAGTTCAATATTAATTTAGTTCGTTACTTACTAATTTTTTTGTCCTCACGTTTGTTCGAACAGGTTTCAATCTCGAGTCACTAGAGCACAAGGGTGTTACGTATACAGTGTATGACTTTGGCAACCAGCCATGGATTCATCGGCTGATTAAATTATACGCCGAGGTAGCTTCTGCTGTCATCTTTGTAGTGGACAGCAGCGACGCAGAAAGAATAGATCAAGCAAAGGAAGCACTGCACTTTACGGTAAGACATAAGGAACTTATTTAAGCACATACTTATCCAACTCTCTCTCTCTCTCTCTCTCTCTCTCTCTCTCTCTCTCTCTCTCTCTCTCCACTGGGCCCACACGGTTAAGGGCGACCACACTGGCCTATCTCGTTGGTGTTTTAGATCCAGCTGGACTTCTGCCAGCACGGGCTCTTGCCCAAAGAGCAGCCCTTAAAAGAAATCCTATCTGATGAAAGGTCCCCGATTTTAAACCGGAAAAGGGCAGTGCAATCTGGAACCGTTGTCTAAAAAATCCATTTCGCTTCTTCGGAACGTAACCGTAAAATATGTACCAAGTGGTCAGTCGACTGTTGTGTGTCGTAACCGTGACTGAGACAGGGAAGAGAAGAATGAACGTGTGTGATCAGTTTTACGTCAAATAATAAACGCAATTGTTAATTATATTCTAAGTAACCTAGATCCTACGAGACATAGTGGCATATATATCTCTTCACTATCACTCTAAACAAATCTTCATTACTATCACTGGGAACTGTCAGCGTATGATGTAGTTCATATGATAGGAGGAAAAGAAATTTACTAAAGCTATATCATATTATAACGACAAATTAACTGAGACGGGCAGGATGGTTTACGTCAGTCTTTAGACCTTGACCTTAAGCTATAATACATTTATATCCTTCATACTATAATAAAGATCTTCCTGTAGAAGAGATTAACTAAGAAGAAGAAATGAGTAAGCAGTACACAGACATGAAGATAAACAGAAAAGAATGTGGCTTTGGATAACAATTACAACAACAACAACAATAATATACTAATAATAATTAGGGAATAGAACTTCTCTAAGGAAAGTAGCATTAAAAATAATGGCTGTTTCTACGGCATTCAATTTATATAGAGTCTTCTCTATATAAAGATGGTATTAATAAGAAATTAAGAAGGATAGAGAAGACTATATATAAATTGAATGCCGTAGACTAATAATAATAATAATAATAATAATAATAATAGCATCAGAAACAACAACGCTGCTTGAACTCGTCGGCTTTTACTCTATTCCTCAACAGCTGGAGGACGAGCAGCTGGAAAACTGCCCATTGCTCGTTCTGGCCAACAAGCAAGACCTACCCCAGGCCAAGTCGCCGCAGTGGATCACAGACGCCCTCAACCTCAAGGACCTGAAACGCCCTTGGTCTGTTCAGGGAACGTCTGCTCTCGACTCCACGGGTCTACAGGAAGCCTTCGATTGGCTCGAGAAGGAAGTCTCAAAGAGAATATAAAATTCTCTTGTTTAAGTTTTCTCCCTTCGTCCTGCGTCAGAACCTCAATTTTTCTTTATTTCCCCCCTTTTTTTTTATACATCAGAAGCTCCATCTTTCATACAAGTTCATTATTATTGTTAAAAATAATCGCAACCTATTCGCACGATAATTTCGAATGTGCTGTACGATAAACGCGCCCAAATAAAAACGAAACATATTTTGTACATAACTGGGTTTTAAATGACCTCTGTTCTTAATCAGAACATCATTCCTTTTGTATATTATTCACCAGTGAACATATTCTTAATAAAAACTATAACATTTCTTGGGTTATGTAACTTCCAAGGAAGCTCTCGTAGGAAATACACCGAACGCGTGAAATATCAACTATTGCAGACTTCCACGTACTAAGATGAACAAATGCTCTTCAACACATGCACTTCTCTCTCTCACTCTGTGTGTGTGTGTGTGTGTGTGAGTGCGCTGCGTGTGAGGAGACAGGGAATAATTGGAAATTTGTTGAACAACTTTTATAAATTTTTCATTTCCCAATATACAACAAGAAAAACCGAATGGATCTTTCTTGTTTGTCCGCCCCGGGTGGGAGCGGGATAGGTAGGGGATCAGAAGGGTTGGGGATACACGACACACCCACCCTCCTCCTGCAAACCTGTTTGTCCGCCCAGGGGGCCGGGGTAGGTAGGGGATCAGGAAGGTAAGGGAGACGATGGTCAGCGCCAGGTTCCAGCAGTGTAGCGCATGCCATCAAGCTAGTAATATAAGTAATAATAATAAATTTAGCAAATATACAAAAATGTTGCAATATCACCCCCATCTTGATATGTATCTGCAGAACATGAATGAGAACAAAAAATGAGAAACCTAAGCTGTTACGAATAAAATAATGATGAAGAGGAGGCTGAGGAAAGGGGAAGGGGGGGGTGGGGGGGGTCGGAAATGGGGGTATTCAAGCTTGAGGAGAATGGATGGCTACACATACGATTACTGGGGCTACAAAATTAAATAGAATTTAGGCCAAAGGCCAAGCGCTGGGACTTATGAGGTAATTCAGCGCTGAAAAGGAAATTGGCAGTAAGGAGGTTTGAAGGGTGTAACAGAAGGAAAACCTCGTAAATGCAAATTGAAACAATTGTTAGAGAGGGTGGAAAGTAGAATGGAAGGAAGAGAATATGAACGGAGGTACATTAAAAGGAATGAAAGAGGTTGCAGGTAGGGGCCGAAGGGACGCTGCAAAAACCCTTAAGTAATGCCTGTAGTGTGCCACGTGAAGTATACTGACGGCACTATAGCTCTCTACGGGGCCTGGGTCTATACACTAAGAACCAGGGCATAACGAAGAGAGCTTTCTTATTCAGGTTTTGCCAAGACCCGCTCGATGGACTTGTAGAAGGAGTTACTTCGTTGAAAGTATAATCAAGGTTTAAATGCACTTATATTACCACTCACTATTCATGTCTACAATATTAACATTTATAAATAGTTTTTCAAATCTGGAGTTTGGAATTCCGTAGTATCGACAGCAATCGGTTCGTCTGGTGCAGGACTGGTTCTCCGCTACATCGACCAGAGCCCTTTACAATGATGGGTAAAGTTTATTATCATTATTGCTCACATACAAACAGAGCGTTGTTTTCAAAACAAACACACCTAAGCATACTCGTACAATCGCAATAAGAAACCACTTTTACTCAAAATCTACATGTAGCAATTTCATCGTATTTTTTTTTTTTTTTTTTTTTGCATGTTTAATGTTTTGAGTTTCTTCTATGGTCTTCTACAGAAAGGATGAATGGCACTTCTGAAGCTCAAAGACACGAAATTATCTGAAAACAAAAGAAAAAGAAATGGAATATCAATACGCATGATACCAAGTCAGAATTTAGGAGGAACACGAGACCTCATGAAACACAAAAACGAATAAGGGAAGAGGATTCGCTATCAATAAAATACATGTAACTCATCTCTCCACACAGAGGGAAAACAAACAGAAGCGTAAACATGACAAAGCATAACCAATTTTTTTTTTTCATATAGACCGGAACATATCTGCATGCCTGCATGACAAATTTGTTTGAGAATACGCATTTTACAGTACCAGTTCTGTTTGCAAAGACGATCTTTTAACAGGTAAACACAACATATCGGGGAACGTTTGTATGTCTTTCAGCTGATGGCAAATGACAGGGTTTCCCGCGCACAAAAGGATAGTCCACCGTCTTTAACTATTCAGTTCTCTCTTCTTATTCAGTAATTTCTCTTTTTAAATTTATATTATTCTACGAACGTCTTAAAAGATTTTATCCGTCTTTTCTCATGTAGTTCATGCAGATATACAATACAGAATTAAGGCGAATTCAATTATTGCAACACAAGGTAGGTACGTACATCGCTGGTTATGACTCCCGACAATTCTCTCTCTCTCTCTCTCTCTCTCTCTCTCTCTCTCTCTCTCTCTCTCTCTCTCTCTCTCATATGAACCGTTTTCTTTTAATCCGGCTGGCTCAGGCAGAACAGGGAGGACTACGATTCTGTAAAATATCAAGTTAACACAGTTGTGGATACGTTTAATACTTTGGCTGAGTCGCTTCGCTGAGGTGGCATACCGGCATTATTCCTTGCATACATAAGAGCAAGAATTATAAATCAAATTCCCTTATAAGGAGAGGAAGGGTAAACTGTATAAAAAGTCTAAACTTTCTTTGCTCAATACGCAAATCGCTAAAGACATTTGATAAGATCATAATACATGACTTCGGTGCATTACTTACCAATTTTTCTTTTCCTCTCCTTTACTTGGACGAGTTTTACTGTTGAGACAAAACGAGAGGAGAGAATTTGAATGATCGATGGTCCACCAAAATATATAGTACACATAATCATTAAAAACAGGAGGGTCTCGACCAGGAAATTTGAGCCTATATTTCGCTTTCACGTTACGTAAGATCTTCGCTTTGATCACTACAGTAGCGTACTGTGTAGTTCACAGGATATGACGCGAATAAATTTGCATAAAACAAAACTTATGATTAATTGACAATGGCAAAGTAACGGAACCATTAAGACTACGTTTATAATAAAGTACTTCGTGAGATTAAAGACACAGCATTCCAAACTTCAAAAAGGATTGTATAAAAAATTAAGCAACGCGTGAACGACAGATCTATAAAGATTGGTTCAAAGGAATGTTTGTTAAATAATAATAATAATAATAATAATAATAATAATAATAATAATAATAATAATAATAATAATAATAATAATATATGATTCAGTAGCAAAAGCCCTCCACTGGAGCCTGTGCAAGAAACACCAGCTACCTTGCAGTAATAAGTGGCACGGACACCAATCTGAAGGAGTGATAGAAAACGATCAGGCAAAGATCCTCTGGGACTATGGTATTAGAACAGATAGGGTGATACGTGCAAATAGACCAGACGTGACGTTGATTGACAAAATCAAGAAGAAAGTATCACTCATTGATGTCGCAATACCATGGGACACTAGAAGAGTTGAAGAGAAGAAAGGGGAAAAAATGGATAAGTATCAAGATCTGAAAATAGAAATAAGAAGGATATGGGATATGCCAGCGGAAATTGTACCCTTAATCATAGGAACACTAGGGACGATCCCAAGATCCCTGAAAAGGAATCTGGAAAAACTAGATGCTGAAGTAGCTCCAGGACTCATGCAGAAGAGTGTGATCCTAGAAACGGTGCATATAGTAAGAAAAGTGATGGACTCCTAAGGAGGCAGGATGCAACCCGGAACCCCACACTATAAATACCACCCAGTCGAATTAGAGGACTGTGATAGAGCAAAAAAAAAAAAAGTAATAATAATAATAATAATAATAATAATAATAATAATAATAATAATGGAGAAACAAATCCACAGTTATGTAAATGTACATATATATTTAAGTTTAAAACAGAAAAGATAGCTTTCGGGAATCTGTACGGTTCCCCTTATCAATCTGACACGTTGATATAACTTTACAGCGAAGTAAACGAAGCAGGAGTCAAAAATTAAGTGACTTGTTATTAAAACAATGGAACCGGTCGTCCAGTATAAATCAGGCAATGCCGTCGTTTTCTGATGAAAGCCCCGCCAGTCGTCTGGAACGTCGAATTGGTCCTTGCCCAGTGCAGTCGTTCTGATGGTCCTCTTCAACAGCATAGGCGCCGGCAGCATCGGTTACTGGAGGTAGCCGAGTTACCTGAACGGGAGAAAGAGAGGCAACCGCAGCATCAGATGTGGCTAAAGAGACAACACTCTCATAATGTTCTTTATTCTTAAAGCCTTTAATATATTTCTTGGAAATAAGGTTGTTAGTGAATTTATCTTCCTGTGTGAAAGATTTATTGCCTTCCATGGAAAAACCACTGTCTATCGCCGCACCCTCCACTAGCCTTCTTATACCAACTTCTTTACTTCTGAAAATAACTTTAGAATCTTCCCAATTTATGCGGTGATCGAGCTTAAGACTGTGACTAACTAATACATTGTTTTCCGCATGTAACTGGTAAGCTCTTTTGTGTTCCCCGATTCTAGTGGGCAGCCCTCTACCACTTTCACCGAAATATTTAGAGTCACATTCTGAACAGGGAATTTCGTAAACACCAACTTGTTTGTGATTCGTTGTGCTATTATTATGTATAAGAAGTCTCTTAATAGTGTTATTAAGAGATGTTTTAAAAAAACTTTGTTACCCTTCCTATTTTATTAATAATGCCTTTAAAAAAGCCAGAAGAATATTCTACATAAATTCATCTAAAGTAAATGACAAAAAGAAGTTTACGAATTGTCTTGCACTCCCTTTTAATCCTCACCTAAACAGAATAAGGAAAACTGTTAACAAAAATCACAATGATAAAATAAATATAGTCTTTAATTATAATAACACTATTAAGAGACTTCTTATACATAATAATAGCACAACGACTCACAAACAAGTTGGTGTTTACGAAATTCCCTGTTCAGAATGACTCTAAATATTTCGGTGAAAGTGGTAGAGGGCTGCCCACTAGAATCGGGGAACACAAAAGAGCTTACCAGTTACATGCGGAAAACAATGTATTAGTTAGTCACAGTCTTAAGCTCGATCACCGCATAAATTGGGGAAGATTCTAAAAGTTATTTTCAGAACGTAAAGAAGTTGTATAAGAAGGCTAGTGGAGGGTGCGTTTCGGCGATTGGACAGTGGTTTTTCCATGGAAGGCAATAAATCTTTCACACAGGAAGATAAATTCACTAACAACCTTATTTCCAAGAAATATATTAAAGGCTTTAAGAATAAAGAACATTATGAGAGTGTTGTCTCTTTAGCCACATCTGATGCTGCGGTTGCCTCTCTTTCTCCCGTTCAGGTAACTCGGCTACCTCCAGTAACCGATGCTGCCGGCGCCTATGCTGTTGAAGAGGACCATCAGAACGACCGCACTGGGCAAGGACCAATTCGACGTTCCAGACGACTGGCGGGGCTTTCATCAGAAAACGACGGCATTGCCTGATTTATACTGGACGACCGGTTCCATTGTTTTAATAACAAGTCACTTAATTTTTGACTCCTGCTTCGTTTACTTCGCTGTAAAGTTATATCAACGTGTCAGATTGATAAGGGGAACCGTACAGATTCCCGAAAGCTATCTTTTCTGTTTTAAACTTAAATATATGTACATTTACATAACTGTGGATTTGTTTCTCCATTTGAAGACTCGTGCTACTATGAGGAATTTTTAATAATAATAATAATAATAATAATAAAATAATAATAATAATAATAATAATAATAATAATAATAATAATAATAATAATAATAATAATGGTATCAGTAACAACAAAGCTGTTTTGATTCACTTGCTTTTACTGTATTATTTGACAGCTTGATGATAAGCATCTGGAAGAAGACTGCCATTTAACCATTCTGGCCTACAAGTAAGACCCACCATAGGCCGAGTCACCGGTTTGGATGACAGACGCCCTTCAGCTCCAGGACCTGCAAAGCCTTTGGTTCGTTCAAGGAACTCGTGTACTTAAAGTTACGGGTATAGACTTCTTCTACTGGCTTGGGGAGAAGGTTTCAAAGAGATTATAGACCTCTTTTTCTATATTCTTTACTTATTTATGTTTAGTGCACCTCTATCCCAAAATATGCTTTTATTTATTCATTCATTTTTTGTATCAAAGCCTATTTTCCGAAGATATGCCTTTATTTATTTATTTATTTTCTGTGTCAAGGCCTATTTCTCTTCATTCTGGCTGATCCTTGACAGTTACCGTAATCTCTAAGGTAAATAGGAATGGAGTATACAACACTATCACCTAATTAAGCGAGTGGAAGAGAATGATCCTGCAATGTCTTCTGGTCTTAACCACTCACGGCACTAATACTTTGACAATTCATTAATGAGTCTTTAATAAAAAATAAAAAAAAAGGCTCTCACAAAGTCTCTTGTGTTATACAACTTCCCAAAAAGCTCTTATTGCATATTCACTGAACACACGGAGTGTACACCCGGGAAATAGGTCTCAGAATTAATCTTAGAAATTTTATATCGCTGAAAATAAATAAAAGTTCCCTAACCTTCACGAAGACAGCAATTTCAGCCTCGCATGTCAGCTGAAGTCAGCAGTGATTGTCAGCTGACGGGCTCCGGTTCAATAACGACGACCGTGATAGACGGATGGTCTCTGAATTAAATAAAAATCTACAGTAGTCTGAGGGATATAAACAATATTCTGTCATTTAAAAACAGCAGATTTCATGTTAGGTGGTATGTTTAGCATCTAAAAGGGAGGTCGGTTAAAGGTTAGTCGTGATCTTCCAGCGGAAAATTGATAAGATGCGTGTAAGACGGATTGTTGATGACAAATCATTCATAATTCTTATTATTGATTTGTCAATATTCAAATTCATTTGCAAAATTCGTTCATCGTCGTTTAACCAGTCTTCGCAAAGACAGTGTACACATATGTTTATCATTTAATTATTCCGTTGTTCTATTGATTAGGTAGATCCAGGAACAGTGAAAAATGGCCACGTGCCCAGATGGGGTTAGAGGAAGAGGAGAAGTAAAGCAAAAATAAATGCAAATAGTTTATAAAAAAAAGCATACAAATGCAAATAGTTTATAAAAAAGGAAAAAGCATACAAACAGAAAATTTAATAGCTTGCCAACAGAAAATAAAGAAGTTATAAACATAAATGACCGTGACCAATGAGTTTTTTTTTTATAAACACTACAATTTAATCGGATTTTAGATGCGGTTAAAAGGCTATCATGTTCAAAGAAATACTTTGATTTAAAAAAAAAAGAGAGATTGGACAGTGGAGGGCAACTGAATGGTTATTTATGTGTTTGAGTCTTTATAAGAATCTGGTCATATGATATGGAGCTGATTAAAATGTTATATTGAATGAGGACAAATTAATTTTAACTGAGATTTGCATAAGCTTACTAAAGGGCTCTCGAACTGGGGTGAACTGAAACATTGCAGGTCAGCGAACTGCAAGGTTCTCTCTCTCTCTCTCTCTCTCTCTCTCTCTCTCTCTCTCTCTCTCTCTCCAGTACACTCCCTACCAATGGGATAGAATAAAACCCAACACTACGGCAACTTTAGATGATATAGGAACATATGGCCTTTCGTATTACAAATAAATATTGAATGTGATTCTGAGATAATGATCACTGCTAGTTCAGCGGAAACATCCTTAAAATAGCGTCTTGTCGTGTCTTAGCCAGAACAGCGATACATAGTTTGTAAACAAACTAATTTAATATTTCCTGGACATCTTCGTGAGTGCAACGGCATTGACCTTGACATGCCATAACCTACATCCGACGATCAATCGGTTATGACAGTCTGCGATGAATAGGCGACAACCCAAGACATTAGACCGTGTTAAGATAATTTCTTCCTCACAATGTTGGCTGTTGGTTTACGCAGCAGACTGTTTACATTTCGCAGATCATTACGTCATCAAGGAGGCTACGTTGCAGATTAATGTTAGAATTATTTTTTTATATATAATCTGGAAAGATACGGAAGTACGTTACGAACGCTTATTACTGGTCTGATTCTCCTACATTTTATGAGAGTTTGAATCGTAACTATACATAAAATAACATATTTAATTTTTTTTAGAATAGTATTTGTTTCATTTACCGTTCTTATTCTATTATTCTATCAGTGTATCAGTAATCTTTCTCTTATCTTCTTAGGCGCACTGGAAGATGACAGTCACCTGTCATATACAACCCAATTATAACGTTAGCGTAAAAACAAAAGAAAAATAATAAATAAATAAATAAATAAATCTCTAATTTATAAAGGTTGAAAAAGAGCAAGACGTGAAGCTAATATAAGGATAATCCTCAGTGATTCTGATAAATAAAGAAGGGAGATGCAAAAGAAGCCAAAAAGAAGGACCAAAACTAAGTAAATAAATAAAAAAACTAAAAATAAATAAAAAATAAAAAATAAAAATTTAAAAAATACCCGTAAAATGCCGAGGATCTTCCCTCACTCTCATCCGTCTCGTTTCTGACCGTATAATAATTCCTGCGGTCTCCGGTCCGTGATAGATGGCGGTCTTCTCAAACGATCATTAGCCCCTGTGAATACAAGGGTCCAACTGGTGTAATTGGATGGATGCCCCCTTACCATCACTCTCGTTCACATCATGCGTTGCCTGCCATGCTGCTGCTGCCAAGTTGTCTGATGTTTGCTGATTTTCAATTTCTGACACGTGATCTCCTCTTTCGGTCCGGTCTGCTCGCGTTTGGAGATATTCTGACACGCGCAGTGAATTTTTTGGTTCAAGTTTCAACGAAGAATATTATTGATTTTAGTTTTAACTAAGAATATATATTGGTTTTAGCTTTAACGAGGAATGTATATTGGTTTTAGTTGCAACTAAGAATGTATATTGGTTTTGGTTTTAACAAAGAATGTATATTGGTTTTGGTTTTAACAAAGAATGTATATTGGCTTTAGTTTTAACAAAGAATGTATATTGGTTTTAGTTTTAACGAGGAATGTATATTGGTTTTTTGTTTCAACTAAGAATGTATATTGGTTTTGGTTTTAACAAAGAATGTACATTGGTTTTAGTTTTAACGAGGAATGTATATTGGTTTTAGTTTCAACTAAGAATGTATATTGGTTTTAGTTTCAACTAAGAATGTATATTGGTTTTAGTTTCAACTAAGAATGTATATTGGTTTTAGTTTCAACTAAGAATGTATATTGGTTTTGGTTTTGACAAAGAATGTATTTGGTTTTTAGTTTCAAAGAATGGTAATTGGTGTTTTAGGTTTTAACGAAGGAAGGTATGTTGTGGTACAAGAAGCTATTGGTTTTAGTTTCAACTAAGAATGTATATTGGTTTTGGTTTTGACAAAGAATGTATGTTGGTTTTAGTTTCAACAAAGAATGTATATTGGTTTTAGTTTTAACAAGGAATATATATTGGCTTTAGGTTTTAAAAGAGAACGTATATTGGTTTTAGTTCTAACAAAGAATGCATATTGGTTTTAGTTTTAACAAGTAATGATACTGGGGTTTAGTTTTAACAAAGAATGTATACTGGTTTTAGTTTTAACAAAGAACATAGTATATTTGGTTTTAGTTTGATCAAAGAAAGTATCTTGTGTGTGATAGATAATATAATTAAAGGTTTCAGTATCTTTGTTTTCATTATATGGCTGTGAATTATGTACCTTTCCCCTGTGAATAACATATAATTTATTATTATGCTAGCGGACATAATACAGTCATATAATTCAACTGATGTTGCTACCAATTTCACAAACAACCTTTTATCCATCAACTTCATAATTTTAAGAAATGCTGAATTCAAATCACGCACAATAACTGGTCTCATATCCTAAACTTAACCAAACAGGTCGTAACTAATAAATACTTATCATCCTCCCACATTCTCTAGGCTCCTCGCTGCTTTACAATGTAATTCTGCCGATGGTAGTAGTATCATCTTGGCCCTTGCATAGTCACAACCGGAAAATTGTCTCCAGTTCATCAGAGCGCGGCGTCGTGGAGACAGCGCTGTATATTGGCGCTGATCCTTCCAAGAATTCCTGGATGGAGTTTTGTAAGGTTCTTGAAGAGCGGACGCCGTCAATCATCGCTTAATTGCCGGGTGTCTAGAACCCGTTACGTCAACACCAGCGAGATCAAGGTGGAGAAAGGATTTCATTCAGCAGTACGAACGACTCATAATTCCATCTTCGTATTTGGAATTACCTGAAAAATGTTTTCACTCACGTGGGATAAGGTTAAACCGTCGATTTTCTCGATAGATTGTCAGTTACTACAACGAAGGCACTAATCACTTTCGTCTACTGACCTTGAATCGAATAGTGCACAACTGTAAGAGGATGAGAAAATGATGTCCTCCCCGGCGGGGAATCGAACCCCGGTCTCCCGCGTGACAGGCGGGGATACTAACCACTATACTACCGAGGACTGGAAGAATCCAGGAACAAATTCCTTTCATAATTCCCATAATTGAAAATGGAATCTGTAAGCATGATCTAACGTAAATACAGTGGCAGACACTGTAGGTCTAAAGAATGTTCTTTAGACCTATAAGTAGACACGAGAAACACCCCTTTAAACAAAAGTAGATTAGATAGATGACAGGAAAGTTCCCATTAATTTTCTCAAAATATGAAACTTCAGCAGAGCGAATTATAGTCATTTCAATAACTAACAGCAAAAATGATGAAGAAAAGGGCCAAGCCCCTATAATAATAAAACTTACGAGGAGACAACGAAACAAACAAAGGAACTGGAAATAGCGGGTCTTCCGCATGACCTAGATTCGCCGTCTCCCGGTATCTATGCGTTTAATTACAACGGCGAAAGCGCTGGCCTTTCATCTTATTCCGTTGATAGCAATACGAACACCTTACGTGTCAGGCAGACGCACGTGAAGACGATGAAGTATCATCGACATCAATAACGCAGCATAAATTAACCAAGTCATAGGCAAAGTATCATAGGTATAGCTTAACTCTAATGCGTTGCTTAGGATGATATTTTGGAAAGATAAAGACAGTCATGATTGTGATATGCTTAAAATCGAGCAATTATCAGGTATAATTATGTGTTCATAAAGAGAAAATTAATAGTTTTCATAACTTTAAAAGAAATATCAGTTGAATACGAAGGGCTGCCTTTCCTTTCCAGTTCTGCAATCGATTCTGCGTCCAACGCGGAGATACCTACTATTGCCCATAAATCCCCAACGGCTATATTATCCCAACAAACGGACAGACGGGAACTGGATAATCTCATTATCCAAAGGCATCAGCAAAAAACCTTACTGCAAGTTGCGTAAAAGTGTCACGTAGAGTCTGACAAAGTTTTACGGGAAACTTAAATTCGCGAAAAGGACTAAAAAACATGGGCCCATCTTTCTGAAACTTTTCCATAATCCAGAAAATCCTTCCACTCTCTGGTTATTCACTCAATTACTCTATTGCAGTGTCTCATTTGTGTTCCCATCAGTTCCATGCAATTTTCCATTTTTCATCCTTTCTAGGTTTCCGTCCGCCCCTTTTTTCTGTCCGCCCTCAGATCTTAAAAATTACCGAGGCTAGAGGGCTGCAAATTGGTATATTGGTCATCCACCCTCCAATCATCAAACATACTAAAATTCGGCCCTCTAGCCTTAGTAATTTTTTTTATTCTATTTCAGGTTAAAATTAGCCATAATCGAGCGTCTGGCAGTGATATAGGCCAGGCCACCGCCGGGCCGTGGTTCAAGTTTCAGAGTCCTAGACCACAGGAAGATAGATCCATTTTTGGTAGTCTTGAGTATATGATGTACAGAAAACTCGGTTGCGCCGAGGTTTCTTCTCATTGTTTTTACTTGGCTATTATCATCCTCACATCTTCATAAATCACTTTCATAAACATTTGCACACTTATTTGAACCCCTTTCACTCTTGCATTTTTCTAATCTCCATTCAACAACAAAAACCTTTCAAAATTGTCACTCGACGGACACTTGATCTTTTATCCTTAAATACAGTTATTTATAATCTTTCTATCTTCATTAACTCTCTTCCAGCGTATTATTCTTTCACTATATCCTTACATTCTAACTAATTCTTCCCTTTTCAAACTCATTCTGGCCTTGGATGTTGTCTTCAACGATCATTACTTCTGTTTTGCAACTATATCTAACTTGTAATAATTGGGATCAATATGTACGTATATGTATAATAAATAAATAATGCTACGCTGGCTTTTCTCCATCATGTTTATATTGAATCTACGGTGTTCCAGACGCCCCAACCTTCCTGTATATTTATATATTATATATCTATATATAATATAATAATAATAATAATATATTTATAAATAATTTATATATATATATATATATATATATGTGCAACTGTAATAGCCACAATGCCCTCTTAACTTCTTGAATTCTTTGCTCTTTTTTTGGATACGCTTGTCACTACAAAGCCTGAATATCAAAGTTCAAAGAATCTTTTTGAAGAAATTGTGATGCTCGGTACCGGGAAACGAACCCAAGTCCCATAATCACAAAGAGGTCACGTTGCCGACCTGACCACGAGAAGGTGTAATATTCACAATATATATGGAAATCAGTGTACTATATAAATTCGCTCTCACGGGAGCCTGAAAATCCAGGTAGAAGACTTCATAAAATCATAATAAAATAATAAAATCCTGGCATGGTCGAGATTTAGCTACACGGCAGATAACACGATCAGCAAAATATTCCGAGAAGACTCAACGAGCAGAGGGAGGACAGTGATCATAATCTGGCGGTAATTGACGGAGTTGCTTTACGTTAAAAGACGAAGCAGAAAGTTCGTAGCTGAAGGTCTGCTAGAATGTAAAAGAATTTCAAGTTATTAAAAAGACCCGGCTGCTTTTTCATATAAAGAAAGGTAATAGCTTTAACTTACATTTACTTCAGTTATTGTTTATAAGTAAGTGTTCGCTATTTGACGCTGAACGAAGAGAGTCCAAAGACCCATTTTAATTAGGAAACATAAAGGAAATATAGACATGCCATTAAGGTTGCTTTCCTAGAACTCTGGGAACACATACAAAGGAAGGTATTTCCAAAACTCAAATGTGGGAAGGAAAATTGAAGATAAAAGTTGGCCTTACACTCGATCCCTTAGAAACATGCACATTATATTTTTATAGCGTCTGGTTTGTTAGTTTTTGAGTTACATATGAAATACGTACTAATTTGTATGTAGAGCAGATCTACTATATTCGGTTCCTGATACATAATGGTATTAATGGATTCATGTCATATGTTGCCTATGGATCAAGAATATTCTGCAAGTTTTGTGATTGTTTTGGATACGTTCATATACATTTGGAGGTTCTGAGTTGTAATTTTTCAGTCTTATTTCATATTTTGTTGTCACAGCTGAATAGATCAGCAGTCTACGATAAAATTCCATATTTGTTTATTGTACAATCTTCTAACTTTTATCGTGAATAATTGGCCAGCTCTTTCCATAAGTAACTGCTTACTCACATGAGGTTATGACTGGCAATGGTATTGCAATCGTGGAAACAAAATACGTGTGCGCTTGTACATGATATGTAAATATATTTCTACCAGTATGGAATGAATTCGGGCATAAGCACATGACGAGGTTAGTAATAAGCCGATTAAATAAAGTGTCTATCAATGTTCAGTTGAATCTCGTGGCTACAGTTCACACTGTAATCTCATGGGCCAGGTGATTCATGGATTGAAAATTGCACAAAACACCAAACGGGGCAGTATTGATATACAATAGGGAGAGAAATTAACGCACGTTCTAAACTTAGCTAAGAATAAAAGTGATAACCTAGCGTGAAGTTAGCTAGGGCATTACATCATATGAGGAATCGGCATTACGAAAAATTGTCGCTGTAATAAAACAACTATATTGGTCTCTGTAACGACATAAAAGAAATTTCTCATATTTAAGTAAGCAAAAATTGGAGTCGGGATTATCGCAAAGATCACTGTGCGGGGCTTTTGACTTCGAGAAACCTCTAATGAAAGGCCATACCCCATGGTGTCACCGCCAGATGAATAGGTAGACTTAAAAATCATCGCTGGGTTATTGATATTCACCAGAGAACAGCAGTTAAAAAAAATAAAAAGTCACGACGGTATGTTTGTTCGCGTGTTCTCGTTTCCGTCGCGTGTGTGAAAAAAGGCGTAATGCTTAACCGTTTTCCGATTTTTGCCCGCGAAGACGAAGTCACGCTACGAGTGGGGAAAAAGATAAGAGAGGAAGCTTAATACTGGACAAGATCTGTATAAGTCTACAAGCTGTGTTGTTGCCCGTCTCTGGTCGATACCGACGATGCATATGATTGCTCTTCGGATTCAAGCGTTCACTTTCTCGTGACGATTTATGTTGAGACCCCCAGCTGCATTTCAAAGCTTTGGTTCAGGTACTCTTCTCCCTTTGTATCTTACATATCACCTCATCATCATCTTCTACTTTGACAAAAAATCATAGCACCAAACTCTAAATACGCGACATGTTTTGGTTTCCGTCTCGAAGGCTTGATTCCAAGTTTCCTTATTCTTCCGGTGCGTCTTCAACACCGTTTTCCTCGCCGTCTTATTCTTGAATGACGAGGAATCAGGGCTTTCTTTGATTTTCAGGGAAATCTGTCTGTCAAGTTGGCAACGCAGTCGCTTACAATAACAAGTGACGAACGGTCTGCGATGGCTAACCATGAAGGGTTCTTTTAAGTCAATGCGGGTCTTTGTTTGCAGGGTGTCACCTAGCTTCTCATATTCACGAAGTTACACACAAAATTAGCGAGGAAGAAAACAAACAAAACTAGTGAGGAAAAAAACGCATTCAAATTGCATTCTTAATTAGATGCCTAAACTAAGAATATAGTATATGTAATAAGAACATACACAATTAATGCAATGTCATACTGACTTCTACAGAATGAATATACTCTACCATTTTCCAAATATCCTAATTTTTGGGTATTTATATAAAAAAATGAAAAATCTGTTTAGTTTTGCCAGAAAAAAGACAGAAAAAATATCAACCTAAACATTACCGAACTATATTTCTTTCGGTGTCACACCTGTACGTCACCGGAATCAGTGCTTCCAGCCATAGCGTATTGGCGCTAGATAATAATTTTCGCTTATTCGGGGAGTAAGCTACAAACAATTTTGTTGTTCTTGTTCTTCTTGTTGTTCTTGTTGGGGGCGATAGCAAAGCCGTATGGAAGAGCCTAAAAAGGTCTGAAAAAGGTGTTTCGCACTGAGTTAAAGATACAAGAATTCTAGGATACGATATTTATGATTGATTTATTAGAATGAAAATGTAAGAAAATAGATAATGTGCATGTTAAGCAGTATAAAACAATTATTTCTAACAAAATATAGCATATTTATTTTAATTTTCATTGGTTAAACAACGTGCTATTTGGCCGTAGATTTTAGCACGTGCCTGAGTAAGCTGGAGTTCGGATCAGGCCTTGCTCGTATCCATAACAGTGAGGAAACAGTGCAATATCATGATTTACTTGAGGTATTATTAATTGCAACCATTACCTGGAACAAGCTTTACAAGGATTCTGATAATAATAATAAAAAAAACATTCGAGCACCGTGACCTTTAGGTCAATTTCCAAACATCTGAGATAAAGCCAAGGAACCAAAAAGCCCATAATGAAAGGAAATTGGCTGATGAAGCCCTATTGGCTATCTTACCTGCGGGTTTTACATGTCCAACTTGGGATACTCCGTGCTGGTGCCTGTGTGAGTTTAGTGTGGATAGTTAAACTTGCATATAAAAGCAATATTGCCCTTCAATGTCCCTCTCTATAAGCTCTTTTGTTTTTTATTATGCCTCTTTACTAAGGTGTCATGAATACAAATAATGCCTGATGCTGACTAAAACGGTTGACGAATGTGCAATGCTTAGTTTGCATCATAGCTATATTTATGACTTTTTTTTTATTGTGGCTTGTTTGATATTTGCATATACAATCAACAATTGAAAGAACCCACTTTCTCTCTCAGTTACTTAGGCTCCATTGCGGCCCATAGTGACTCAAATGGTCTGTTGCAAGCTATCATATATTGATTTGCAGGAAGAACTGAGCAAGAGCATTCGGAAATGAACATCGCGTCCAGTTTAAACATGCGAGCGTCTAATGTTTCCCCAGAGGATTAGGCTGAATGGACGGAGGGAAAATCACAAGGTAATGTGTAGCCTTACCCGAGGGGAAAAACAGGGACACGGGGAGGCGAATTACCGGCCAGCGCTGGAAAGAGATCAATAAACGCCACCGAAGGAAAGGAGGAACATATAAGAAAGAACAGCAAAGGGAATAAAAGAAAGGTGACTGCACAGGTAATCATATACCCTACTTATCTTGCGGCTGCCTACGCACCTTGAACCACCTTCCCCTCGGAACTTTAATCCCGCCATCACTCGGTGTATCTGGACACTGCGCTATTTGTAGCACTTTTGGACCGCGCGCTATTTGTAGCACTTTCGGCGCGCTTAGCGTGACGAGAGGCTGGATTCTATTCTTGATCTCCCTCGGGGACTTCACTGCCTTAGTACATGACACGCCTCGCCTTCCATTACATTTTATTTCTTTCGGATATTACGCTCGTTTTAGACTCTATAAAGAGAATTTACGAGGTTGGGTGACCATATCAGCAATGCCGTAGGAATCATAGGCCTTGGTTGGGATTGAACTGCCAATTAGAAAATAGTTTACTGAAATGATATGCAGAAAATGAGTTTTCATATAATACAAATAGAATTATTGCATGCGGTTACTTGAATGAATTATTTCCTTTTAAACTTTTCTTTTATATTTCAATAATAATAGATAGAACAGAAATTACATAAAAGAATTTATTCTAAACGTTGAAATTTGCAAGTAGAGTGGCCTTAGACTTTACCAATAAGTATTCTCGTACGTAAGCAACATGAAAAAAGAAAGGATATAATTAGCTCCCGATTACGTGTGAGCGTAAATTTTATACACTGAAATTTTTCTGACATCGATGTTCTGTCCAACGTTCCACATTTTATTTTGTCACAATAAAATTAATAAAAATCCTGCATAACGTATCAGTGGGAAGATGAATCGACAAGGGAGTCCGGTAAGAGCTGGAATGGCCGCTGTCGTAACTAAAAAAATAATAATGATAAATAAATAAACAAATAAAAAGCAAAAAAAATGCGCCGAAGAAATCGAGTTTTCTGTCTGGTGGTGCTATGGCTCTTGGTACCTGTAGTGCTGTTAGACGCACGATTATGGCTAAATGTAACTTTAAATAAAATAAAAACTACCGAGGCTAGAGAGCTGCAATTTAGTATGTTTGATGATTGGAGGATAGATGATTATCAAACAAATTTGCAGCCCTCTAGCCTCTGTAGTTTTTAAGATCTGAGAGTGGATGGACAGACAAAGCCGGGCAGAACATTAGTTTTCTTTTACAGAAAAGTAAAAACCGCAATCTAATATATATATATATTTTTAAAGAGATGTATGTGTACCTTTGCACACCACATTTACTACTTAAAAGTAGAAAGTTTGAATCTTTTCCCCTTCACTAAACAAAGAAATTTATCAAAGGGGTGGATCCATCTCTGTATAAATCAGCTAAATATTTCATCTTCATGGACAACTTATACTCGTATAACTTATACTCTGTGATGACGATAGCGGCCAGTGTGAGTATCAATATTCATTTCAAAATATTAGGCAAAACTGACAAAGCTATGTAGCAGAAGTCTTACTGATTGTATGCAATGAACCCGGGTACTTTATTAACAAAAATGAGACCTGATTTTCTGTATTAATTATAAGTATTGGTATTATGAGTTAACATTCTTAAGTGACTAGCTAAAAGAATAAATTTCCATACGGAAAACACACACACACACACACACACACACACACAATGCAAGAGAAAACAAGTGATATGCAAATAAAATGGACATACACAAAAATATATAAACACCTAAAAATACATCTTTCATAACACGAGCTCTGTTAATGTCCTCAGGTGTTGGAAAGCATTATTTATCTTTTTTAAGCTTTTATTTTCCAAAGATGATTGTGAGGTATCAGACTCTAAAGGGGATTTTCTCTGGTAAATAGAGATTTAAAATATTTCCAGAGATGTCTTGGGCCATCGTCGTCAGCCGAAAGAAGTGATTTTTATGGCATTTGTGTCATTCTCCCCAAGGCAAATCCTCTCGTGGATAATTGAATCGTAAGTCCGAATCCACTGAGAGAGCTGGCTTGCATGACCCCGAATGACAGCCAAATCGGTTCTTCGGCTTAAGGGAGTCTTGAGGATGTCATCACCAAGATGCCATTACCGTCTCGGGGCGGTATTTTCAGAATTTTTCTATTTTGTTTTTGTCATCAATCAGGGTTAAAAAAACACTGGATATTGGTAATATCCTTTGTTTTTCTATAACGCCACCAACATATCTCTCTCTCTCTCTCTCTCTCTCTCTCTCTCTCTCTCTCTCTCTGATACACATAAACATACTATAGTAGATTCACATCAACCGTGCATTTGATGTCTAGGCCCGTCGCTTACATCGTTCCTGATTGGCTGTTGATAAGCCAATCACATGGCTGGAAACTCTCAGTCTCTCGAGAGAGTTCACATAGGCAGGATGTATGTGCCTCCTCTCTTCAAAGATATGTCTTTCAAAAGTATCCCTGAGGAGAAGTGATCATAGATCCTGCTTGTGTGAACTCTCTCGAGAGACTTAGAGTTTCCAGCCCTGTTATTGGCTTATCAACAGCCAATCAGGAGCGTCGTAAGGGACGGGCCTAGACATCAAAGGCACGGTTGATGTGAATCTACCATCGTAAACGCACGGGCGCGCAGACATTTAAATTCGTGAAATAAGCTTAAATTCATCATTGGGAAAAAAGGAAACTTTTATCGAAAGTTACAACAATATGAGAAAGATTATTGGTTAAGAAATATCACAGGCGTTTCGTAATGAAAAACTGCACATTTGATGTAAATCTCAGGTCACAGAGAAAATTCTAAGGACTTAAATCAGGAAAAAACTTAACTTGAAACATTTTCTTTCCTAAAGAGTATTATTCGATAAAATATCAACTCAAACAGACTTTTTTTTTCTTTTTTTTTTCTTTTTTTTTCAATGTAGATAGAAAAATCGGAGTGAGAAGGTAAGAATACACTGTTACCCTTAACTACATGACTTATATGTGTTCGAGTACCAGGTCATTTCTCTCAAAAGGAATGAAGACAATTCCGTTTGCAGAATGAACCACACTTCATCCCATGTATAAATAGAGAAATTTAATTATTAACACAGGTCGGAAGATAATTGAAAAGGGAGGAGAACCAGGAAAAAAAATAGACACGTCTAATATTTTCATCCTCGATAGATCAAGGATTCTATATTTACTTTCTCCTAATCCCTTCGGGGCTCGTGGATATGAGCGTAAACCTAATCTTGTTTCGCTCACTCATTACGCCTACATTCTGATTAGCTTTCCGATGAAGAAGAAGAAGAAGAAGAAGAAGAAGAGGAAGAAGAAGAAGAAGAAGAAGAGGAGGAGGAGGGAAGAGAAGAAGAAGAAGAAGAAGAAGAGGAGGAGGAGGAGGAAAGAGAAGAAGAAGAAGAAGAGAAGAAGAAGAGGAGGAGGAGGATGGAAGAGAAGAAGAAGAGGGAAGAAGAAGAAGAAGAAGATGGAGGGAAGAGGAGAAGAAGAAGAAGAAGAAGAGGGAAAAAAAGAAGAAGACGAAGACGATGAAGGAAGGGAAGGAAGAAGAAGAAAGAAGAAAGAAAAGAAAGAAGGAAGAAAAGAAAAGAATAGAGAAGAAGAAGACCCGCAAGACGATGAAGGAGAAGAAGAAGAAGAAGGGAGGGAAGAGGAGAAGAAGAGGAAGAAGAAAAGAAAAGAAGAAGAAGAAGAGGAAGAAGAAGAAGAAGAGGAGGAGGAGGAGGAGGAGGAGGAGGAGGGAATAGGAAGAGAAAAGAAGGAGGGAAGGGAAGGAGGAGAAGGAAGAAGAAAGAACGAAAAGAATAAGACGAAGAAGAAGAAGAAGAAGAAGAAGTCTCATCGTCTGGAAACTCCCCCAAATCTTCATCATCGATGATGCATTAAACCAAACGTCCTAAATTTAGCCTTAATTCTTCGTCTCCTTCTATTTTTGTTGCTCTTAATCCGGTTAAGAGGCCTTGATCAACTCTTTCAGAGAGAGAGAGAGAGAGAGAGAGAGAATTTTTTGTATCTCCGTCAAACTGAGTTGGGGAAACCAATGTATCTGCTTTCTACTGAGAGAGAGAGAGAGAGAGAGAGAGAGAGAGAGAGAGAGAGAGAGAGAAGCATTTTTACTGTTTCAAATTGCTTGGAAAAACCAACGTGCTTGCTTTACCCGTTTGTGTGTGTGTGAGAGAGAGAGAGAGAGAGAGAGAGAGAGAGAGAGAGAGAAGAATTTTTACTCTTTCAAGTTGCTTTGGGAAAACTAATGTGCTTGCTTTACCCTGTTTGTTTAGGGCTTGCGGGTTGTGTGTGAGAAGATGAGAGTAGAGAGGATGATGTACGAGAGGGGGGAGAGAAGGAGATGTGAGAGAGAGAGAGAGAGAGAGAGAGAGAGGACGACTGCCAATCGTAGATACTGAAGGTAATCACCGTGATTTTTACTTTCCAAATTAGTCTCGGCGACCCCCCGAGTCTGATTAAAATCCGAACTTAATGTGACCGTCGTGTATGTCTGTGTGTATGTGCGCATGTGTGTGTGTGTGTGTGTATGTGCATGTCTGTGGGCGAGTGGAGATACTCATTACTGTGCTTGCTCGGGTACGTTTGCTTGCTTATCTCTTTCAAGAAAATGAGCGTATAAGAAAATTGCCAATTAATGAAGATTGCTAGTTGTTTTTCCTTCTTTTTTTTCGTGAGGGTTTTGTTTATTTTGGGTTTAATGAGATTAATTTATTTAATCGCTTACTCTGAGTGGATTAGCCTTCATGCTTTAAGGGGTCTATTCAACGATTAGCGTCAACACGATAGCTCAAGTTAATCTGATGGCATTTACAGTTCATTTTTGCGTTAAAGTAAAACACCAATTACAGTAAAACACATTCATTCCACGACACTCAAAACACTTATAAAAAAATGAAGTTCTGTAATAACAAGGAAAGGAAAAGATAACTTTAATAATAAGAAGAAATATTTTATAAAATAATATGGGAATTAAATGTAATAAAGAACAAAAAGAGAAAGGTCAGTCCTATTAATTTCTGAATGTATGTTATATACTTTCAGTTTGCTAAATAAAAAGTAAAAATTGGGCCGAAGTTTATATGGCACAATCGAGTTTTCTGCACAGCGTATAATTCTGAATGATACTCAGCCACGGCCCACGAAACTCTCAGCTACAGTTCGGTGGTGGCCTGCGTTGTTGGCACGATATCGTTCCCAGACGAACGATCGTGGCTAACTTTAACCTTAAATAAAATCAAAACTACTGAGGCTAGAGGGCTGCAATTTGGTATGCTTCATGATTGGAGGGTGGATGATCAACTTACCAATTTGCAGCCCTCTAGCCTCAGCAGTTTTTAATTGGGATCTGAGGGCGGACGGACAAACAAAAAGCCATCTCAATAGTTTCCTTTTTCAGAAAACTAAAAGCTAAGACCTCATGACACGTAACAGGGACATTTATCAAATACCTGTATTCATATTAACCTGTGATAATTGTCACGTACAGATTATAATCTGCAAGAAAAAATTCCTTTGTTTTCGAGGGAAATTCATTTCATAACGAGGTCTAACCTTGCCTAGCGGGACAATTGCATCATCCAAGCATTCTAATTTTGGAAACCTGGTAAATACGAAACAGCTTAACTAAATACGAAATTCTTCATTTTCTTGATACCATTACGTAACTCAAGCAAATGATAAAACCTATTCAGAACAAACAACCCCAAGTCTCATCCATCTCGATTTTTGCATGGCTTGGACCCCTCCAGTTACATAACAATAACCGCTTCAGTTCAACACGAAATGTCTCCGTGCTTTTCTTTATAAAAAAAAACGCGATATAAAAGATTGATCTTTGCAATATGGCTCTAAATCTTCTACGATTTTCAGTCCTTTCTTTCTCAAAGTTCGCTTCCTTTGGTAGGAATTCGATCTCACCTCATGAGAGACAGCATTCAGGTAGAATAATTGAATGAATTTCAATACCTGCTTCTATTCAGCCTATTTTGCACTCGATACTCATACTATTTTTTCGTCTGTATACCTAATTATTCCTTTGTTCTTTTATTTACTTTACGTGCATGCATTCATCATAAATATAATTTTGTAAGTTAAACTTTCTTTACATTTACTAGTTTTTCCATGTCTGTTGACATGTATAATTGTGCAGTGTTTGAAAATACATCACATTATACCTTTTCTTTATAATATATAAATAAAACATCGGATCCGCTACAATTCAGCCAAAAAAAAAACTCAAATGATGCTATGCAAGCATATATTAAGAACCCATTAGAGTGCATCGAGCGGTGAATATATATGGAGGAAAGTTAGGCAGGGGTCGGTGGGCGGGTCATATTCTCAGATTTTGGGGGGTGAGGGAATGTGGAGCGCGAGCAGAATAATTAGAACGAAGTTTATGTAATATGCGGAAAGGTCATTTTCCTGGTCTATTTATCGAAACTTTTCTTTTGTGCAACAATTTATATATATATAGATATATTATATATATATTATATATATATATATATGTATCTATATATATGTAAACAAATTCTCCTGTTTAAACAGGCTACGTCTCAAGTATAAAGGCCCATTAAAACCCTGGTTTAAAGCTAACGACTATATTTAGCAGTGAATGACAGAAGAAGTTTCATAGAGAGAGAGAGAGAGAGAAATTCAATTAATGGAAAATTCTTCCAATTGTTGGTATGTGTCGACGGCCCGGGGCAATCGATATTCTAAACATGGTTTGCAGTGTCCGAAGTATCGACCCAACAATATTGGAGCAAAAGGGATGTTTCTTCTGCCGCTCAGCGGAAACTCACTGATGCCTTTCCATAGCCACGAAGTGATCATAGGCGTGTACGAAAGATGAGAAAAAAGTTCGCAGGAAACTAATTTAAACCCATACTCCATCGTTCCTCTTCAACCAAGATCCATTTCGAAGAGGACGTCCATCTTACCGCAGTGTTACTCCTGTAAAAACTGTGTTGTGTTTTTGGAATAACCTTTCAATTTCGTCGATTTCTGACGCTTTTACCATAAACACTCCGGGATAATTAAGCCTAATGTTGCCGAAGGATGTCTGGAACTAGGTGAAATTACTTTTAGGTCTTGTAAAACACCAAGAACTTGCCACTAGCTAAACACGGTGACGAATATAGTTTATATTTATGAATAAAAGATCATTATTCCTTGATCTAATCTTGGAGGATAATATCTATAAAGGCTGATCACGGAACCTAGAGAGAGAGAGAGAGAGAGAGAGAGAGAGAGAGAGAGAGAGAGAGAGAGAGAGAGAGAGAAGGGGTAAAGGGAGGGAGAGTCTGCCAGGTGAACTGTGGTGCGTGTCTATCTTGGCCACTCAACTTGGGGCCGTACCATACTGAGGAAGTGGCGATCGTCCGCGCGAAGGTGTTGTGCTGTAATGGTTTTGTAATATCCATCGACTGTACTTGTCTCTTTCTCGCTTCATTTCCTCCCAAATTCAAAGGAGTTTGTTACGATATCATGAATTACACGAGTTATTGAATTACTAGTTATTTACAAGAATATAAGTGCCAAGTGTTGTGGAAGTAGTGCTCACGAGTAAATAAGTAACAAAATTAGACGCATGATTAGTTTTACTCACTGGAAAGAGTAAATTCAAAGAGGATAAAGAAATTATTAAAAAGTGATGCGGACGATGATGAAAAATAAAACTTATAACTGAAAGGAGTGACTAGTACTATTATCAAGTATAACCAGACAGCTTAGGCGAAAAAAAAAGACTGAAAGAAGACAGTAACAAAGCGCACCTCACACATAAAGGGAAACACGAATCCCGAACTAACCTTGAGCGTATCACATGGAAAGAGAAGACTCATGAAAACCGGGTCGCGGACATCCATCCAGCAACCTTGAGGTGAAATCAAACAACAACAAAGAAAAGGGGAAATTGATCTTATTTTTCCACGTGTGAGGAGAGACTACGGAGGCCATATCGTCGTCGCGGGGATCGTAATTAGTTTCCTGCAACAATTAACGTTTCAAGCATTCGAAATCTAACTTCTGGATGACGTAGGATGGGGGACTTAGAATGATACACAAAAAGGTAAGTTAATGTATAGGAAGGAGAGAGAGAGAGAGAGAGAGAGAGAGAGAGAGAGAGATCTTGTCTGGGCTATGGATAGATTTTTAGTGTTGTTTCTAAGCATACTAAAAGCTTTTAAAAACTACTCAACTGGTTTTAAGACTGAAAAAGATTTCAGAGGAAAGAACTTTCAGAGTAATATATATTAGATAATAGTATATCTATATACATATATTATATATATCATTTGAAGGACTGTGATTGTTTAGTCAAAATGATTTTTAAAAGACACTTGTAATTCCTATACGAAGGCTAACACGAATAAAACGAAGTACTTAACATCAAACTTCATATAACTTAATACAAGATGATTAGCCGCTTTACTAATGTGAAGCGAAGGTTATTTCTTAAAAGTTTCAGAAGCTTTAGTGGGCCATTATGCTGTTATTAGTTACCAGTTACAAAGAAAAGACAGTTTTTTTACCCAGAATGTGCTTACACGCCTTGAGATGGTTTATTAATTCACAATAAGGAACTAAAGTTATCGTCCAAACGATTTCCAAATTCCTTCAAATCTATGAAAATGCCTGCAAGCAAATACCGTTTCTAACCACATGAGATCTTATAGATAATTTTTGGCGCAAAATGCAAGGGATTATTTAACTATACCATTAAACTTTAAAAAGCTAATTATACGGAATTCATGACCATAACAACTGAGAGCCAAGAGCCATTTATCGAAATCAGAAAAAAAAAAAACCACTTCGACTATTTTTTTGCATTTTGCGCCGAAAATTATTGATATATATCTAATAATGTACTTAGGAACGCTACTTTCCATGCAAGCATTTTCAGGGATTGAAGGAGACAAGAAACAGCTTTGGAAAACTAAAAGTAAGTCGCCTGTTATGAATTGCTAAACTACCTCTAGGCCTATGCACAGTCTGGTTAAAAAGCAGTCATTTCTTGGTAACTGGTGACTGATAATAGCTTCGTGGCCCACTAAAGCTTCTGAAATTCTTAAGAAATAGTTTTTGCTTTATATATCTGCAAATCATCTTCTATGAAGTTAAATGAATTTTGATGTTAAGTACTTCATTCTATTCGTGCTAGCTTTCGTATAGGAATAACAAGTGTCTTTTAAAAAATCATTTTGACTGGATTCATTGGAATTATTTGGGACCTAACGTCCTGTCAGTCCCTTCAAATGTAGTACATATTTTTTCAACCAATTCATCAAGTCAAATATTTAATATCTTAGTTTAGCCAGACCACTGATCTGATTAACAGCTCTCCTAAAGTTGGCCCGAAGGATTAGATACTTATACGTGGCTAGGAACCAACTGGTTACTTAGCAACGGGAACTACGACTTATTGCGGGATCCGAACCAAATTATATCGAGAAATGAATTTCTAATCACCAGAAACACATTCCTCTGATTCCACGTTGGAAGAGCGGGGAATGGAAATTGTGACTACCGAATCGGTAGGCGAGCAAGTAAACGACTCGTCCAACGAGGAACTAATTCATCAAGTAAGCTTTTTGTTCTTTTTGTATACAAGGTAAAACAAGATAAATTGCAATAACCACAATGCTCACTTGACTTTGGCCTAAATTCTATATTCAAGTTAATTCAATTAGGAAGTTAGAAGAGGTAAAGGGAAATACAGAGAGACTAGACCTCAATTAATAGATAGGAAGAGATGAATCAATAAATAGATAAATATGTACTAAATTGCAAGAAGAATAGCATTGGGGGTAGTAATGCACTGCATCTTCGCTAGAATTGTTCTACAGTCCAACGGTGTGAGGGATAAGAGCCTCTGGAACTGAGAAGTTCGACAGCGAGGCACATTCATTGCATATTCTTGCTGCTGTTCAGCGAATCTGGTTACTCTCGGCAGGAGAAGGGGATCAGGGATCAACTGTGAGCGTGAAATGCTATGCTACAGCATCCAGTGGTCCGTGTTTGCAACTTTGGTCGCTTGGTGTCACTCATTTTGACTCGATCTTGGTATATGAGGCTCAAGGCCAATATTGGCCTTGATGAGGCTGTTTTATTCTGACCATTTCTTCCGAAACCTACATGAGAAGACGTATCCGGATGTACACTATTTAATGTAGGATATGGTGATCCTGCTTATTTTTCCCAGTTGTTATCTGCCTTTTTGCTTACTCTTGGAGTAAGCCTACGAATTACTTTGTTGTTGTTTCTCGTTGGGCGGGGGTTTGGGGGGTGTTGGGGGGGGGGGGGCGGGGGGGGGGGGGGGGGCGGCGGTGGGTGGTAGGAAAGCCCTATGGAAAAACTTAATGTTAGAAGAAAGTGTTTCCCGTTGAGTTAAAGATACAGGGATTTTGAGATAGGATAGTTATGTTTTATTTATTAGAATGATAATGTAAATAATAAATACTTTGCATGTTAAATAGTACAGAGCAATTGTTTCTCATAAAATACAGCATATCTATTTCAATTTTCGTTAATGAAACAAGGCTCTATTTGACCGCGGATTTTAGCGCGCGCGAGTAAGCTAGAGATCGGATCACGCCTAGATTTAAACAGCTACGTAGTGAGACCCTCACTTCGAACGAAATGCAAAAATTAGACGGATTATTTCCAGACTGGAGTAATTTAGGTGTTATTAGAGAATGATAATTACTTCCTCTGTTAAACATCATCCTTTTACTTCGAAGTTAATGCATTTGATGTTTTCGCTTGGAAGTTAATGCATTTGATGTTTTTACATGTATAAATCAACGTCAAGTTTAATGGTTGGCAGATCACGAGGAACCTTATATAAAAGATGTTTAACATAAGAGTTCATTATACCTAGAGAGAGAGAGAGAGAGAGAGAGAGAGAGAGAGAGAGAGAGAGAGAGAGAGAGAGAGAGAGAGAGGCTGCTTTTCCTTTCATGATGATAAATTATGCATGCATAAGCAACGGAAGCTAAATTTGCAAACATGAAATAGAGGCATTAAGGAGTCCCTCATGAGATGTTCCTCGCAGCTCGTTAGACGCGATTCAGAATGACGCTGCTCTCTCGTTTTCCGAACAGCTGGATAGTTTTGTGGGCGGGTATTTATGATAATGGAATAATGGGAATATAAATATTCCTGGTGATATTTTTTTGCTACTTAAAACGACTCCGAATAAGTTATCCGGTTAATTAGTCTGATGACGAAATGTCCATTAAGGCCTGTCCACACTAGGAAACATTGTTTGCGAACTTTTCAACATTGTTTGCAAACAATGTTCGCCAACAGTTTGTAAACTGTTTGCAAATAGTTTGCAAACATTGTTTGCAAACAATGTTTCCTAGTGGACAGGCCTTTAGTAATGTTATTGAAAACAGGTTTAATTAGGCGCTAATAAGTCTAATAAAGAAATGAAATGTCTGATAACATTGTTATTAACAATGGGTTTCCTTATTTTAAAGCGCCTGTAGTATATACAATTGCACCAGAAACCATGCACAGACTTGTAAACTATATTTCGTATTATTATTATTATTATTATTATTATTATTATTATTATTATTATTATTATTATTATTATTATTATTATTCAGAAGATAAACCCTATTCATATGGAACAAGCCCACCACAGGAGTCATTGACTCGAAATTCAAGCATCCAAAGAATATGGTGTTCAGTAGAAAGAGGTAAAAGAAGGCAACGGAAACTACAGAGAGAAGAACGTGGTTTAAATCCCTGATTAATCACATGTTCTGACTTTATACCAAGCTACGCTACAAGTCAATTATTTTCGGATCAAAGTGATTACCCCACGAACCGGACGGGTTCATATCACCGAATGATTGTAGGTGGCAAGACCAAGGTATCCATTTAAAAAGAAAGAAAGAAAGAAAGGAAAAGATACAATCAATTCCACAGAGGTGTGTGTATTCACTGTCGTGAATTGAGGATTCATTTAACTACCCAAATAGACAGTATTCTACACGATACATTGAACATTTTGCAAAAAATAAGCTCAATATGAAAAGAACTGCTCACCAAGCTGTTTATATGCCCGCTCTGTAGACAAACTGTATTGTGATAAAAGTATTTTAAGAAAATCGATAGATCTGGTTTTATTTTAGTATATAATTATACAAGTGTCATGAGTAAATCGTATCAAGGAATGCTAAGTCCGACGTGCATTAAGGAACAATCCAGTTCCTCGTTGGACGAGTGGTTTACGTGCTCGCCTACCGATTCGGTAGTCTTGAGTTCGATTCCCCGCTCTGCCAACACGGAGTCAGAGGGATTTGTTTCTGGTGATTAGAAATTAATTTCTCGGTATAATGTGGTTCGGATCCCACAATAAGCTGTAGGTCCCGTTGCTCGGTAACCAAATGGTTCCTAGCCACGCAAAAATATCTAATCCTTCGGGCCAGCCCTAAGAGAGCTGTCAATCAGCTCAGTGGTCTGGTTAAACTAAGATATACTTAACTTAAAGAACGCTCCATACAGTATGTTAAAAATGATCCATGACGGATTGATGCACAAGTTTAGCAATGAGAATTGATGAAGATAAACGTTACGAAATATTAAACTTAATCAAATGATGACACACGATGCTTCCTGAATGAACAAAATTAATTAATGTTTGACAAGCAAGGTTTGTCGATAAGACTTTGATGATAATCCTTCATAAATTGACGGTGACAAAACAGATAAGAACAGGGCTGTGATTTATAAAACACGACTTTGTTTACAATCCTAAAAAGGCATACTTATGCTAAAATAAGGCGAGGGGGAAGTTGTGATAACCTTCAGTATGACGTAGTTATAGATGAGAAAAGGAATTTATGAAAGCGGTAAGTTATAAACTTTCATATCTACTTACGCAGGTTTAATGCTTGTGTACATTAAAACAAATGGACTTACATGACGTATGCAGATATTGCTAGGCATCTAAAAATTACTTTAGAGGGACTGAATAATGATTAATGCAACATGACATAACCCTCATACCAACAAAACAAAATAATGTTGGCCTTGATAGTACTTAAATATGTGACCGCTTGTGAATGACAAGCGAAGATGGCATATACCCTCCATTAGCAATCAACCCGTGTAGGATGTCCCATGGGGCTAGCAGGCCCATCCCTTGCACACGATATATTGAGAAACGGCAAGCAAAAATGACCATTGGCCCTGAATGGCAAACGAAGATGGCATATACTCACTACAGATCAGCCGGTGTGGGTAAGATGTCTCACGGGGCTAGCAGCCAGCCCATTGCACACGATATGTTTAGAGAAATACCATCTGTAGCCATTGTATCTCACTGCATTATCATTATTATTATTATTATTATTTATTCAGCAGATGAAACCTATCCATACAGAAAAAGCCCAGCATAGGGATCACTGACTTGAAATTCAAGCTTCCAAAGAATATGGCGCTCATTAGGAAGAAGTAAGAGGAAGTAGTAGAGAAATACAGAAAAAAAGAGATCTCAGGGAGAACCAGGGAGCAGAAGAAGTTACTCATAAATCATAAGACTACACGAGGAACAGACAGAAACTCTAGTGAAAGGGAACAATGAGAGACCATCTACCTCGCATTTCGTGCTCATCAAGTACTGCATACATCATCATCACTGGGTACGCGAAAAGGGACGAAAAGTGATGCCTGAGGTTTCACTTATGAAGTCTTCGCACCGATTTTCCACAAACAGGTACAGTCCCATTGTAAGTACACACACACACACACACACACACACACACACACACACACACACATATATATATATATATATATATATCTAATAGATAGTATATATATATATCGGTATATGGTTCACAGAATTTATACTGTATATATATATATATATATATATATATGATATATATATACATATATATACAATGACAGTGCGCCTGTGTATACTTTGTATACTTTGTATATTTTTGGACAAATTTGTACAAATGTTGTGTATTTTGTTAATAAAATAACCAACTAACTATGTGAGGAAAATCAGTACGAAAACTTCATTAATGGACCTTTAGACGCCCATAAATATACATAGAGACACCTACACACACAACACACCAACCCCTTCCCTTCCCTTCCCCAACCCCCCCACCCCACACACACGTGTCGGTTGTCGCTTTAAACGTCAGCAAATAAAACTATGATAACGATAATTTGAAGAATTCCGAATTCCAACGGTGGCTATCACCTCCCATGAATCACCCGCAAAGTGCCCACGAAAATTGAAACCGCCCACGTCCGTCACACGATGCCAGAAACTGCCGTCAAAGTTAATGGATTCGGTTAGCAGTCACCGAAGTCCCGAGAACACTCCGAGGAGACTGACAGGAAAATAAATCAAAAATAAAGAAGAAGAAGAACTGTGAGTGTCATGGCGCCAAAACACGCGACGCCCGCCAGGCTCCAGAGTCTCCTGGCCGCTTGGATGCGTTTGGTGTGATCGTGATGGTGAAGTGGAATTAGTGATTTCAAGATAAAATAGTGGAAAAAGATTTTATGTTTTTAATGAGTCAAACAGAGCGAAGGAGTGAGGAATATTTAAGGCGGATGAATAGAAGGACAAATTAATGAAAAAAGATTTTATGTTTTTAATGAGTCAAACAGGTGAAGGAGTGAAGAATATTTAAGGCGGATGAGTAGAAGGATAAAATAGTGAAAAAAGATTTTATGTTTTTAATGAGTCAAACAGAGCGAAGGAGTTAAGAATATTTAAGGCGGATGAGTAGAATAAAATAGTGAAAAAAGATTTTGTTTTATGAGTCAAACAGGTGAAGGAGTTAAGAATATTTAAGGCGGATGATAGAAGAATAAAATAGTGTAAAAGGATTTTATATTTTTAATGAGTCAAAAGAGCGAAGGAGTGAGGAATATTTAAGGCGGATGAGTAGAAGGATAAAATAGTGAAAAAAGATTTTATGTTTTTAACGAGTCAGAGTGAAGGAGTGAAGAATATTTAAGGTGGATGAATAGAAGAAAAATAGTGAGAAAAGATTTTATGTTTTTAATGAGTCAAGCAGAGTGAAGGAGTTAGGAATATACTAGGAGGAAGAATGATTGGAAGAGTAAAAGTGGGAGAATATGTTTTAGGTTTTTCTATAAAAATAAAAAAGGAAAAACTTTACATTTTCCTATGTCGAATAGAGGGAATGAGTAGGGACGATATTAGGAGAAAGAGTAGGAGAATAAAAGAGGGGGAAAAAAAAGATTTAATGCTTTTAAATAAATAGAGTGAAGGAGAATGACTGTAAGAATAAAAGAGGAAAAAATAGGCCTTCTTTTGTCGAAAAGGGTAAACGAGTGATGAATATAAATAAAATTAAAAATATTATGTTTTTTATAAGTCGAATAGAACGAAGTATTTATAGGAGGAGGCATGACTAAGGAAGGATTATATAGAAGCGTCTGGAAGTTGTAGGGATGAGCTGGAAAGTTATGAGGAATGAGCTGGAAGCTATGGAGAGTGAGATGGAAGTCAGATGGGATAAGCCTTAATTTACGACGACTAAACTAGAAGTACTTGAGGAAGATACATGAGGAAATAAACTGAGAGAAAAAGAAGGAGAATGCCCTATGAGAAAGGAAGGGGAATCGCTTAGAAATCAAATAACTCTATGGTAATAAAGGGAAAGGAAATGTCAATAAACGAACGAAAGCAGGAAGTAAGGATGGAAGAACAAGAGGAAAAGAATAAGACGGTAAGCAGGGACAGCAGGATGAGAAAGAGGAAGGGTGGAAAGAATTAGTGAGTAATTTACGAATTTAAGGAAGGGAGGAAAGTTCGAAGAAGAAGAAGAAGAAGAAGGAGAGAGAGAGAGAGAGAGAGAGAGAGAGAGCAGAATGCGATATCAGGAGAGAGGAATCCGACGCAAAAAATAGCGTATCACCATGATAATGAGATTAGCACCGAGGAATAGAATATGGATCTCTAACCAATTCTCATGAATCTGTTAATAGACTAATAACACAAGGTCAGAAATGATACGCCTTATTGATTAAGCAGCTCCCCTCACGATGTTCTTAGCAAAAAAAAAGGAAGACTAACTCTCTCTCTCTCTCTCTCTTTCAGAATATAAAGGAAATGAAATGCACAGATCGATTCGATGGCCCCTTAACCCCAAGAGCAAGGACGCCGTTATCATATTAGCCTAGATTCTGGGGTTTTATCGTCTACGGGTGAACACGAGCGCATATTCATACATGTTTTTATCGTGCATAATACACACGCACACACACATATACATATATATATATATACATATGTATATGTATATATAAAGCATATATAGATTATGAAAGTATATATTTATACACACAAAACAAACAAACATTTATATAAATAAATATATTATATGTATATATATATATATATATATATATATAAGACCACACACATATCATATATATATATATATATATATACATACATACATACGAATACACATATTTGTGTGTGTGTGTGAGAGAGAGAGAGAGAGAGAGAGAGAGAGAGAGAGAGAACCTAGTAACTAACTTTTGCTTTTATTTTTTTAAAGGAATACTGCAATAATCGTTAACCTAATCCGTGAATCCAAGACGGAGATAATGAAGTGAATATTATTTCGCCTCCTCTGCAACCTGTCCTCCAGACGTTTAAACCCGAACATTAAGTTGTCTATCCCGTGCGGAAAAGAATACGTGAGCATCGGTAATCTTTTTATTTCCATAAGAAATAGAAGCCGTCGTGTATCTTTAAAACGAAACAGGAAGTGACTGACACGCAAAGCTTTTTCCAGTCTTTTTCCAGTCTTTTTCCAGACTTTTTCCAGTCCTTTTCCAGACTTTTTCCAGTCTTTTTCCAGACTTTTTCCAGACTCTCGGGAGGGAAATAACGATAGATTTCTAATTGAATGAAATGTTCCTCACCAGATCTAGAGAGAACAGAATATGGAATCTGGGCCAAAAGCCAGACGCTGGGACCTATGAGGTCATTCAGCGCTGAAAGGGAAATTGACAGTAAGACGGCTTGAAAGGTGTAACAGGAGGAAGATAAGTGTGAGAGAGGGTGGATAGCCAGGCGAGACGAAGAGAATACGATCGGAGGCACAGTAAAATGAATGAAGGGAGTTGCAGGTAGGGACCGAAGGGACGCTGCAAAGAACCTTAAGAAAGGCCTACTGTGCAATGCATGAGGTGCACTGATGGCACTACCCCCCTTGGGGGAAGATATGATTATTTAATAACCAAATTCAATATTAACCGTTGATATTATCTAAGGGAATTTAAAAAGTTAAACGAAACAATATAAAATTAGAAAATTATTATAAATCCAGACTTGTTCCATTGTAAGTTCTTCATTTATTATTAATAATAATACTTCTCATACTATTGCTTAAATGACTCGGATCCATTAACGTATAATAATATAAATCATTTAGTAATCAGGTCTGGTGTTTGTCAATAAGCACCAGATTTTTTTAAATTTCATTTTTCATTATCTCATCATCATGTTTACTTACTGCTGCCCTTAATATCATCACTACACCAATAAATACAATGAAAATAATATTAATTCATGAACAATAATTAAGCAATCAAAAACGCACCGAGGAATCGAGTTTTCTGTACAGCGTATGATCAAGGCCACCGAAAATAGATGTCTTTCGGTAATCTCGGTCTAATGCTGTCTTTGCCGCGGCCAATGAAATTTTTAACCACGGCCCGGTGGTGGCTGGCCTATATCGTTGCCAGACGCACGATTATGGCTGAATTTAACCTTGAATAGAATAAAAAATACTGAGGCTAGAGGGCTGCAATTTGATTTGATGGTTGGAGGGTGAATGATCTACATAATTTTGCAGCCCTCTAGCCTCGGTAGTTTTCAGGTCAGAGGACGGACAGAAAAAGTGCGGACGATAGTTTTCTTATCATAAAAAAAAAAAAAAAAAAAAAAAAAAAAGCGATGATAAGGAAACTCGATGCTTTGTTTATCCCCGCCTTTGATGGGAAAATAGGGTATATGACGAAATCATTTATCCAGTTACAACTTTTTTTTTTTCCAAGTGAATGTTAGGATAATTGAAAACAGAACTGAAATTGGTAACAGCTTTGTATAATACTGGCAGTTAGGTGTTCGACTGTGAAAGAAACTGTATCAGGTGCATATCTGTGTATGCATATGTCCATGCATAATATTTTTTTTCACTTAAAATCTATCTATTTCAGTATCTTGTAAAGGAATACACATATATACAAATAATAAGGGCATGAATCATTAATATTTTATATATATATATATATATATATATATAATATATATATATATATATATGTAAACTAATAAAAAATTTCAATAAATAGATACATACATATATAAATACATATAATTCAAAATAATTAAACAAATAAATACTTGATGAATAATTATATAAATGCAAACAAATAAATACATTTATAAACTATTATTTGATACGTAAATAATTAATAAATTAATTTAGTAAAATAAATAACTGCGAACGATAATATAAAATAAATATATAATAAATATATAAAAATAAATGAACAAATGAATTAAGTTGTAAATAATGATTATATTAATTAATTAAAAAAATACATTAAAAAGGCAAATAACGGAAACACATATAAATGGAAAAATGAATATGAAATGAATAAAGTAATACACATATGAATAAATACTTTATAAAATTATAAATATCTAAAGAGGAATAAGTGAATAATTAAATATTACCAAGCCAAACGGGGTCAGTGAACTCTTCACACCATATATAACTTCGTCCGCCGAATTCCCAGAGGCCATAAAAAGTTCGTCTAATGATGTCTCATAGTTCAAAGGACGTGGAATTTTCTTTATTGGCGTTCTCTCTTCATCAACGTTTTCTTTTATATTAACGTTCTCTCTTCATAGACATTTTCTCTTTACTAACGTTCGCGCAGACGAAAACCATCCATGATGGATCGTATCTACAGACTACAAAATCACAATACAACTTCCCGCCAAAAGCTCTCTTCTGGTAGTCTACACAAGACAGACCCTATTCCTCACTAATCGGGACCACACATACATCCAGACAGATGATGTAGCGTAAGGATCGCCACTCAATGTGGTTTTTTGCTAAATTCTATATAGGGGTACGATGGAGAAACGTGTTTTTCCACACGTGAGGTGCAATTATGATAAGCTTGTTTAGGTGAGAAGTTGCCAAGAAGGTGAACCTACGTTATGCCGTCGAATTTTGTGACAATGGGCGGTACCCTAACCCAGACGTCATGGTTACTCATGCCGTCGTAAGTTAAACTGTGAAACCAGGGATGATTTCACGAAATCTCTAAAATTTTCAGGGAATTCGTGAAATCACCTGTTCACTTAGGGACATTTGATCCCCGAGGGGCTAGTACTAAACACGGCGAAACGGTTTAGTACTTGCCACTCAGAGTTAAAAAGCCCTTAAGTGTATTTGATCACATTTGTTCTCCAAGGGGCTAGTACTAAACACGGCGAAACATATTTGATCCCCGACAACCTAGTATTAATTAGACATGGCGAAACAGTGTAGATCAATCACTGTTTTGCCGTGTTTAGTACTAGCTCTTTGATGATTTCACGAATTCCCTGAAAATTTCAGGGATTTCTTGACGAAATCCCTGGATTCACAATCTTACTGTAACATAATACATATACAAAACCAACCAGCACTGCCCTAATAAAATTTAGGCCTAAGGCCAAGCACTGGGACCTATGAGGTCATTAATTTGGTAGTTTATTACAAAAATAAAGAGCAAAGGATTTAAAGAAGTAAATATATTGTTAAGTATAAATACATATATATATATATATATATGAACATGTAAATACGCTATAATGAATATATGAATAATAATTAGAACAATAAATACATCTAAATAAATATATCATGAATAAAGTAAATTTAAAATAATAAGTACATAAAATTTAAAAATAATAAATAAAACGAGGTAAATATATAAATATACGAGTATATAAATATCCAATGTAAATTATATATATATATATATATATATATATATATATATATATATTGCTACTTTCAAATGCATCTCCTCTGTGACTATAAAATGTTATATAGAATTGTGCAACATTTTTTTCAGATTCCTAGATAGCTTAGAGATAGGATGTTTTAAAATGTGTGTTCAGATTTCGCATAACATATTGTAAAAGAATATATATAATGTAGAATGTAGAAAGAGAGGGATTTTCTTTGTCCATTTGAAACTACGATTGTTTCCCTGTTATGTCAGCACTGTGAGATTAGAGGAACTGCGAGATCCGTTTGCTTTCCTAATCTGTCAACACGTTTGATAAGCGAGATCGAGACTTCATTTGTGTTTTGAAAATCTGTCATCAAGTAAGATAAGGGCTTCTGCTTCGATCGATCGAGTAGAGTACATGTCTTTTTTTTAACAGACTGGTCTTGTACGCGTATGTCTTTGATCAAAGCCACATGCAGGTTACATATTTTGTGAGTAAAGTTGCGTAAGATTTCGAAGCTTCTGGAAGCATTATTGTCTCAAAACATTTTGTCATCTCCCCTGTCTAGTTTCCGCAAAGGAAGAGAATTTCATTAGATCTTAGATTCAGATTCTTGAGGCGTTAACATCTCCCTCTCTCTCTCTCTCTCTCCCTCGACATCCTTGAGATTATATTAACGTAACGTAAATTGGTCACTCGTAACTTGCGAATTTCATATTTGATATTTCTTAGAGTTTATTCAGTATTATTTAGTGTTTTTGTGGAATCTGAACAAACATTGTTGTTGTCTGGTTTTTGTGAAAGTGTAAAACAAGACTGCAGCAAAGAAAGAAGTTGGTATACCAAAAAGGTAAAGTGTGTTATATTTTTATTAGTTGCAACTAATATCTAAAAACTAATAACGGATAGGAACAGTGGTTAACTAATAACTAATAACTGATGGTTACGAAGGTTTGGTAAAAACTGATGGTTACAATGTTTTGAGTGAAAAGATTTACACTTTTACACATTGCAAATTTTTGTGTTTTGTTTGTTTCATTTTTTGGGCATTTTTTCATTTTCTTGTTGAAGTGTGCCTTTTTATTTTGATACTGTCCACATTTTTCTGTATTTTCATTTACATTCACAATTTAATTGACTTAGTTATTTTCATTGCTTAATCATTGCACATTTAATTAAATTTAACACTTGTGAATTAAATACATTTACTTAGAATTCTTTTCAAGTTTTATTGTTGTTTAGCACTTGTGAATTAATTTCTAATTTTCAATTATTGCCTAACACTTTTGAATTTCAATTGAATTAATTTTCTTGAATTTTGTGATAAATTAATTTTGATTTAATTTTACTTAAATTAATTCAAGAATTAATTAAACTTTACTTTGTTTCAAGTAACAGTAATTTTCCCTGATATTGTGAATTTCACTTATAAATTTTGAGTTTAATAATAAATTTTTGTATTTAAAATTTTTATAAGTATTTCATTTTTAACCAGTATATTTGCATTTGATTATATTTATGTTAGGTAGCAAACATAGAGTTGGTAAATTGATCTCCTTTCCTCCATTTTACATGAAGTGACTTAGAACCAGGGAAGTACTTTAGGAACTTTTCTGAACAAATCAGAGGGAAATACTTTAGACGTTTTAAAGTTGTTGATGGAGTGATGCCCTTTGATTAATTTAATTACCTTACAAGATTACCTACACCTGTTTTGATGAACTTAGTCTGATTTTCTGCAGTACTGGTAAGTTGTTAAGGGATCACTGTTGCCTTTAGAGTATTTAGTCGTTTAGTACCTGTTATGAGGGTTCAGGTGTCTGGCTTTTGGTGAGGTAATAATAGATGAATGGTAACCAGATACTTGGCACTTCGTAACATGTATTAATGGTGCCCAGAGACCCGGGAAAGCAATTTCATTATCACTCTAGTATATACTGGTGGTGTTAGGGATAAATTTTGTTAGGAGAGTGACCATATAGTTTTGTTTTGCATTTATTGTGTTGAATTGTAAGTTGATAACTTAGAGGAAAATGGTTCAGTTCAAGGTTCAGGAATTTTTAGCAGCCCCTTCCATCCAAGTTTTATCTGAAACCACTCTGACTTATGCACAGTGGAGCGCGTTTTAAGCCGTGGCATGTGGTGGTTATGTGTCTACGAGTATGGTAAAGGCACAAATAAGATGTATTGCTATGGAATCATTGATAAACTGGTAGAATAACTGATGAAGATGAGTTAGAATTGGCTCAAGAGAATTTGATTAAGCTGAAAATGCAAGCTGAAAGAGAAAGAATAGACAGGGAAAAACAAGAAAGAAGAGAAAAAGAAGAAGAAAAAGCAGCAGAAGAGGAAAGAGAAAGGATAAAAGAAGAAAGAGAAATCGCAAGACATGAAAGGGAAATGGAATTGATAAGAGCTAGATCCACATTACCTGTAACACCGTCTAACCCTAACCAAGGTAATCAAGACCCTGTATTTGATGTAATAAGAGTACAGAAGTTAATCCCTAAGTTTACTGAAGAAGCTCCAGATGAGTTTTTTGATAACTTTGAGAAAGTGGCTTCAGGTTTGGGATGGCCAAGGATAATGGTCACTTTTGCTACAAGTGTCTTGATTGGTAAAGGGAGAAGTGCTTACCTAGCCTTACAGCTGATCATGTAAAGACTACAAGTATTAAACACAGTGTGCTACAAGTTTACCAGATGACCCCAGAGTACTACAATGAAGATTCAGAAATTTAAGAAAAGATGAGAAGGGAACATTCTTAGATTATGCTTACAAAGTGAGAAGGTGTTTCAAACGTTGGGTAGAAGCTGCTAAAGTTAAAACTTTTGATGAGTTAGAAGAGTTACTTGTTCTTGAACAGTGTCTTAAGGAATTCCTGAACATATAAGAGCCTATTTAAGAGAGAGAGAGAGGTGAAGAAACTTGACAAAGCTGCTACACTGAGTGAAGATTACAATATAATTAGTAGTAAACGTAATTACAATGTCAAGTACCAGAGTCAACAACACCCAGGTTTTAAGTCTTATCCAAATAACAGGAACAAATTTAATGGGAAACCTACAAGTGATACTACCAAGAGTACACAAGGTAATACAACTCAGCAAGCTAATGTGAAATCCTCATCCAGTTTTTCAAGACAGTTACAGAAACCTAATGTTGTCTGTTTCAAGTGTGGACGAGTAGGACGCTACAGTCAAGAGTGTTATCGGAATCAATAGCAGTCAAAGCCAGTTGGTCAAGTTGTGAAAGGTGACCGTAGGTGAAACAAACTACGAAGTTCAGTGTGGGAAAGAATCAGACTCCAGAGAAGAATGAAACTAAACAAGCTGAATGTTTAGCAACCAGTGGAAATGTTACCTCAAGCAGTGAGTGGCTTAGCAGTGTGGAGGCTTTAAAGCCATATATCTATGAGGGTATGCTGTCAACTCAAGAAGGAAGTGAGCAGGTACCAGTCAAGATATTACGTGATACAGGGAGTAACCATAGTGTGGTAGTACGTGGTTCTCACCCTCAGTTGGAGAAGAGTCGCACAGGAGATTCAGTTATTTTGAAGGGTATAGGAGAGGAAGTCACTCCTTATGCCGCTTACACCTGTCATGTGAATTGGTGATAGGGAATGTTGATTTTGCTGTAAAGGACTCACTGGCTGTGGAAGGTGTACATGTTCTGTTGGGGAATGAAGTTGGTGGTGTGCCATTTATTCCTTGTCCTGTAGTGACAGACAAACCATTGAGGATTAGTCCTACGGTAGAGTTGGAGAAGAATAACCCCCACCTGTTTCCTAGTTGTGTAATTACCAGAAGTATGAAGAGGACTACGACTGCAAGTGAAGAAAATGAGGATTTACACACCCAAGAAGGATCAAGTGAAGGATCTTTGTGCTTAGAAGAATTATTCCAGGGAAGTGAATGGGATGTTGCTGACCAAGAAGAGATTTCCCAAGAAGATAAAGAAGACGACGACGATGAAGAAGAAGAATCTGATGTTCCTGAAGAGACTCCGAGTAGTCAAAGTGTTACTGAAGACAGTAGTGAAACTACAGTAGCTGAGTTAGCAGATATTGAGAATTCAACCCTTGAAGTTGGTCAAGTGACAAGAGAGAAGCTGATGGACTTGCAGAAGAAGGATGCATCATTAACTGATTTGTTCTTCAGAGTTGTTGATCGAGAAGAGATGCAAAAAACTCCTACCTGTTACTATCTGAAGGAAGGTTTGCTGATGAGGAAGTATAGACCTACAGATAAACCAGGAGATGCTGTATGGGACGAATATCATCAAATTTTGATTCCATATCCGTTGAGAAAGCAAGTGGTTGCAGTAGCTTGTGAGTCTGGACATATGGAATCAGGAAGACTTTGGAGAAGATCATGAAATATTTTTTCTGGCCTGGATTTCACAAAGATGTTAGCAGGTTTTGTCGTGAGTGTCATACCTGCTAGATAGCTGGAAAACCGAATGAAACCATCAAGAAAGCCCCCCTACAACCTATAGAAATTAGAGGAGAACCCTTTAGAAAAGTGATTATAGACATGGTTGGACCGCTGCCGATGACAAAGAAGGGAAATGAGTATTTGTTAACATTAATGTGTCCTGTGACCAGATATCCAGAAGCAATCCCTGTTAGAAACATTTCTGCCAAGATAGTTGCTGAAAAACTTGTGGAGTTTTTCTCAAAGTTTGGTATACCAGAAATAGTGCAAAGTGACAGAGGAACAAACTTTACTTCAAAGTTATTCCAGGATGTGATGAATTTGTTAGGAGTGAAACAACAGTTATCCACTGCCTATCATCCAGAAACTCAAGATGCCTTGGAAAGGTTCCACCAAATATTGAAAAGTATGCTGACAAAGTATCGTTCTGAGTCAGGAAGAGAATGGGATGTTGGTTTACCATTAATGTTGTTTGAAGTTAGGAATACTTTTCAAGAAAGTATGGGATGTTCACTTAATGAGATGATTTTTGGAAGAGAAGTGAGGGGACCGTTGAAGATTCAGTCGTTTAATACCTGTGATGAGGGTTCAGGTGTCTGGCTTTTGGTGAGGTAATAATTGATGAATGGTACCCAGATACTTGGTACTTCGTAACAATATATATATTATATATATATATATATATATATTTAAATATATATATATATATATATATATATATATCACATGCAGAAAATATGTCCATCGGTCCACGTGGTTTGCCCACAACCTTTGGGAAAATGCGTGCGAGAAACTATACTAAAACCTTCAATCTTTTTCAGTGTGCATATTAGTGAAAAAGCATTCTTTACTGAAGGCAAACTGATTTAACGTTATCTTATTTTCAATAACACGAGGGAATAAGATTGAAATTCATTATGAAGTGCAAAAATATTAAACAAATTCAGAGATGTTTCAATTAAATGTGTTTAAGGAAACAATCGGTTTGGCGCACAATCAAGAACATTACAAGTATGTCATTGGTGACTTTAAAGTAGAGGGAAAAATTGCGTTCCGGGTCACGTGATCCACGGAAAACTTTCTGCAATTACAAGTCTTGCAGAACCTCCTATTTTAATGCTAACTCATATATTTATACATGACGAAATCAATGCAACCTGTTATAGGTCACTTATGCTTCCTTACTAGAATACTGTTCTCCTTCGTGGATGTCTGCTTCTGCCAAAAATATATAACTTTTTGATAGAGTGGTTCGTGGTGGAAAGTTTGTTTCCTAATATTAGCAGTTATGACTTGTCGACAGTTGGTATCTTGTTTGTCACTTTTTCATAATTTGTATTTCATTATATATCTCTCGCTTTCACAATTGTTCCCTGATCCCCTTTATCTGCCGAGAGCGACCTGACTCGCTGAACAGCAGCACCAATGTGCAGTAAATGTGCCTCGCTTAAAACCATTGGATTGGGGAACAGTCTCTCCGAGGATGTCGTTGTAATTGGAACCTCAAAATTTCAAGCGAAGACGCAATGCATTACTACCCTAATGCTATTCTTGCATTTTAAGAAATCTTTATCTGTTTATTAATCTATTTTTTAATTTCAATAAGTGAGTTCTCTTCTTCGTGTACTTTCCTTTGCCTTCTCTTCCTAATGAGCACCATACTCTATGGAAGCTTGAATTTCAAGTCAATAGCCCTTGTGGGCTTATTCCATATGAATAGGGTTCATATTCTGAATAATGATAATAATAAAACGAACTGGATATTGGTACGGTAGCCGTATCCCTGATTGCGATAGATATTGGTACGGCTGTGAATTGCGCATGCGCGAACCCTTGTTTACCGCCTCAGGCATATCAGTGATAAGAAGAAAATGATGAGTGGTGGATCAAATACAATTGTATTTGTATTTGAATTGTATTTAAATACAATTTTAATGTATTTGTATTTGTATTTTAGCATCCAGAGAAAAAGTATTTTGTATTTGTATTTGTATCATGGCACCCAGAAAAAAAAGTATTTCGTATTTGTATTTATATTTGATATTTCGAGTCAAAATCATTTGAGGACAGAGAGAGAGAGAGAGAGAGAGAGAGAGAGAGAGAGAGAGAGAGAGAGAGAGAAGTCAACAACCATGGTTTACGAAACTATGACGGGTCATTTACACGTCGCGTACACATCGCGTATACGAGTACACGTCGCGTTCCTGTACAACCATCCCTGCCCCACCCACCCACTATCATGATGGTAGTTGGACAGAGATAGCACTACCGTCCCTGTCACACTCGCTGTCGCTGGTGGCGTGAAACAGCGCAATTGCAACTGTGATACACAAGTGCTGTAGTATTGTAGCTGCAGTACGTCGATCTACTGTGGCAGCACCATTCTTGGAAAAGATTGGGGTTTCACTGCAGGCTGCCAATGCTACTAGATGGAACTCTCAACTGACTATGCTTAAGTCAGTTCTCAAAGATGTCAATGGTGTCAACTCAGCTATTCGTCTCCTAGGATCATGCAAGACCATAGAAGAATTGAAGGGAATGGAAATAGCAATGCTAAAAGAAGTGATAAAAGTTTTGGAACCATTCCAAGAGGCGACATCGCAAGTGGAAGGAGAAAACATGGTGACACTTCCTTGCGTTGCACCAGTTGTATTTGGCCTTGAGCACAGCCTCAAACAATTCACGGAAAGTAAACCAATCTACTGCTTAAACTTGGCTAATGCACTACAGTCTTCTATCAAAAAAGGTTGCATCCGTTTCTTGAGAAGACTGACGTCATTGCCGCAGCTGTCATGGACCCCAGGTTTAAGCTGGCATAGCTGCCATGTGAGGAAATAAAAAAGGAAAAGATTTCGAAGATTGTGGACCTAATTATTTCAGTCAACTCGGTCATCTTTGAAGAACACAATTCCAGAGAGGGAGCCTTTCATCACCATAAGCACCAATCAAGACAAGGCTGACATGAGTGCAAAACGCCCTCGTCTTTTTGCCTACATGCCACCAGCTGGGAAAATAAATGAAAGTGCATCAACAAGCGACACTACAGTGGTAAAGGCAGAACTTGAGTCGTACCTAGAAGAAGGTGTTATGGCTTTTGACGTGAACCCACTGAGGTACTGGTGTGAAAACAAGAGCTTCAGCATTTTGAAGCCTTTTGCAAGAAATATTCTAGGGTGCTGTGCCACGTCGGCACCATCTGAAAGAGTCTTTAGTAAGGCCGGTAATTTTTACACTCCTGAGCGAGCAAAACTTGGCTCGGAAACCTTCCGGGCATTAATGATGATTAAATGCAATTATGATATATAGAATGCAGATATAAACTTGTGTGAAAAAATGGTATGTAGCTTGCAAATTTTCAGGAGGATTTTTTATTAGTAGCTTTGAAATCTGAAATAAGAGTACTTGTATTTTCATTTGTATTTTCTGAACCAGTGATTTATTTTTATTTGTATTTTTATTATTTTTATTTGTATTTTTAGATTTAGGAAGAAAAGTGTTTGTATTTTTATTTCTAGATTTAGGAATAAAAGTATTTGAATTTGTATTTTGTATTTCTGGAATCCCAAACGAAAGTATTTGTATTTGTATTTCAATTGTAAAAAGTCAGTATTTGATCCAACCCTGAATTAATTTTTTAATTTATTGACGACCCACCAACGTGAACCGTGTAATAATACATCAGTTTTCTCTGAAAAACAGATGTTTTCAGGTTTCAACGAGCTGGAAAAAGCAATAGAAGTCTACGAAGAGTCAAACTTACAGAAATTGTATATCCGTAGATCACGAACGATCGAATCGGCCCTGTAAAGAGCTCCAAAGAGGAGATTAAAAGAAGTTGAAGCTTAGCTAGTAAGGTAGTGCAGCAGTAAGTAGCGCAGCCAATATGGGAAACATGCTGTTAATATAGACCTGATTTGGATGACTACTTACGACTGATTAGTCCGTTATCAGAGGATTGACTTT
>NC_087217.1:59481639-59489139 GCF_015104395.2 Macrobrachium nipponense | reverse complement strand
AACGGACTTTGTAAATGCTATGCAAAAGGATTTTAAAATTTTGGACATTGCTCAGAGTGACGTTAATCAAATCTAGTTCTTCCGGAGAGAGAGAGAGAGAGAGAGAGAGAGAGAGAGAGAGAGAGAGAGAGAGAGAGAGAGAGAGAGAGATTCCTTGGCACCTGGTATGATGAGTAGGCACGCAGTCAAAGGGACGCATGCACAAAGTAGGAGAGAAAGCAGGAGAGTGACCTTAACATCTAAAAATAATTTACATAGAACTGAATTATAGGCTATTTTGGGACGTGTGTGTGTGTGTGTGTGTGAGAGAGGAGAGAGAGAGAGAGAGAGAGAGAGAGAGAGAGAGAGAGAGAGAGACTCTTGACTATTCACAGTATACATTAATTCAAAATCATCCTGAGCTTGATCGGTGGATAAAAATGAAATTTACATTTCAAAGCAGCTAATTTTAAAATTCGTTTTTACTTTTATCTTTTATTATCTCCATGCGAACGTTAACGAATTACGAACAGAGAAATTGCATCGAATATGTATTTCGTTAAATGGAATTTTGTCCATTAATAAAAAAGCTACTTGAAACAATGACAGAACAATAATAACCGAAATTAACAACGAAATAATCGAATGGATACGAAGTTATACTTATTATATGATGAAAAAAAAAAAAACAATCAACATAATTTTTTATAATATTTGCTAGTCCGCCGGTATAGCGGTTAGTGTCGTGGTAAGCCACCCAGACGTTGCAGGTTCGCGTCTCCCCCATGTCAGTGAAAAATCATTGGCTCTGCCTCATGATCAGTTACTGCTGCAGTGTGGGGTCTGTTGTGGGAGGTTGAAACCAACATTCTTTGGAAGCTTGAATTTCAAGTCAGTGGCCCCTTTGATGTGCTTGTTCCGTGTAGAATAGGTTTCATCTACTGAAATAATTAATAATATCTACAAAGAAAGCTCTTGCTTGAGAAATCTTCTTAGAATTACCATTTGCTGAAGATTCCAGAATCTTCGCTTCATCAGGACGGTTATTTTATGAGGGCTGAAATTATTCCTGGATTTTGAAACATCCGTTAGATTTGTTCCATTTATATCTGGAAATTCAGATCCCCTGACCTCTCACAACACCGCCCCCCCCCCCCCCTCCCACTCTCTCTCTCTCTCTCTCTCTCTCTCTCATTGACCTTTTTCAATAGCAAATCATTTCTGATTCATGTTGGAAAAGTGGCTGAAAATTTTGTTGCAAAATACAGCGTAAACTCTTCGGATGAAGTGTTCAGAATTTTCAGAATTTTAGGTCACAAGACATGGATTCTTGGTCGAAAGATCCAATCAGTTCATTTTGGTTTGCAAGGGGTCGCAGGGCAAAAAAGGTGAGACTTTATATATATCATATATATATATATATATATATATATATTTATATATATTTATATATATAGATATATATAGATATATATATATATATATATTAGCTGAAGCCACTGGGAAAATTTAAAAAAGAAAAGACAGCGTACCAAGTACTTTCGTGTATTTAACACATCTTCAGGGCACAAAGTAATACAGAACACGTGCCCTCAAGATGTGTTAAATACACGAAAGTACTTGGCACTCTGTCTTTTCTTTCTTAAATTTTCCCAGTGGCTTCAGCTAATAAACAATTTACGCGCTTACTTTTGTGATTTCTTAGGGTATATATATATATATATATATATATATATATATATATATATATATTATATATATACATACACATATATATATATATTATAACGCCTTCATACAAACCGGTCAGCCCACGCAAACCTACACGGACAAACAACCTTCCACGTGATCCACAGGTGGAAAACAAGAACTGCAGATAATTACTTTTAAACAAAGCGTCATGTTGTCCATTGTCTCCGTGTATTCACCTCCTTTGACGCATACAGCTGCTATTCCTACCAGTCACCAAGTTACTTCATTAGCTCCGGTACATCACCCCAAAGCATCTTGATGAAGCCAAGCGACGTCACGGTTACTATGGCAACGTCAAAGGCCCTCTCTCTCTTTCGGGTAATCCACCTTTCATCTGTCAAATGAAGCTTCTCGGCTTCTTAGGAAACTTCGAAAGTTAATGACTAGCGATCGGCGGCCTTTGAAAGTTGGTGGTCTTGTCGCTGCTGTAGAGTTAATCCTTCTTTTGAAGATACTGGGAGACGCTGCGTGGCTTTCTTAGGCACCCAGTGACGTCATAGGGCTGTTTGCTCTAACTTCAGCGAATGCTGGATTAAAGTTCAGAAATATCCGTTTGGTTAACGATGTGAAAACAGGATGCCACAGCAACAAGGGAATCAAGTCGTTTTGATTTATGGTTGTCGATCTTTCCCAGAAAGGCCACCATGGCCTCTCTTTCTAGAGAAGGAGGACAAAATTATAAGAAGGATTAAAAGCGTATGAAAACAAGGTACGTAATTAATATTTGAGTTATTCGCTTAATATAGCTACAGCCACCCAGGTTTGGGAAAGGGGAAATGTAACCATGAAAAAAAAACGGCGGTTTTAGAACTTTAGATTTCTTTTTTTTTTGAGAGTAAGATACACGTGGCTAAAATCAGTATTAATCGAAATATCCATGATTTCTTTATCATGGTTCATTTTATAATCACCGCCGCCCCCACCTCTTATAGTAGTTATTGCATACATGGCATACATGTATATATCTATAATTTATTATATAATAAATATATATATACGTATATATATATATAAGATATATATATATATATAGATAGATATCTATATATATATATATACCTGTTGACGTTAATGGCATTGTTCGCAGATAGTAATATATTCTTATCAAGCCTATGAATCAGTCTTTACTATACACTGATTCGAAGTATTGATAAGATAGTATTTGCGAACAATGCCATTACTTCAATAGATAGAAAATATGCCCAAATATATATATATATATATATATATATATATATATATATATACATACATATATATATATATATATGTATGTATGTATGTATGTATGTATACATAAACACATACGTATATATATGTGTATGTATTTAAGTATATATAGTATATAAAATCCATGGCAGGAAACCAAAAAAATTATGAGGGAAAAAAGTATCTAAATAAGCTATGTTATGAAGGCAGATATGGCAGATAAAAAAAAAACCCTATTTCCACCATGTGAGCCAAGCAGACAACGCCTTGTAATATCAGACGGAAAAGATATTCATTTTATCAATCTTAAACTGTTCATATGTTTAGTCATTACGCAAACACAAACAAACACACATACATACACGAAATTTTATCAACACAAGACCAGTGGATATTCGGAATGGTAATTGACTAAGAATACTAAAAGCCTTCGGCACGTCAGCATCTACTGACCACTGGTGGAGGTAGGTCCTTTCAACAGTTATTTTCATTATTATTATTTCATTAGATGAAGATTATTCACATGGAACAATCACAGAGGGGCTACTGTCTTGAAATTCAAGCTTCCAAAGAATGCAGGTTTCAACCTCCCACTGCAGACCCCACGCTGTATCAGTGACTGATGGTGATACAGAGCCAGTGATTTTTCATCGCCGGGGGGTGGGGGGGACGCGAACCCGCCACATCTGCATGGCATATCACGTACAATCAGGTATTCCAAATAATAATAATCATATTAAAGCAGTCATTCCTTCAAGAACCTTATTACAAAAATTGCTTTGGCAGATTTTATGTAACGGAATGTCCGTGGTGGTGCAGAGGAGTTAATTGGTTATCAATCTTCGAGTGATTCAGTCATCAATCTTCAAGTGGTTCAGATATCAACCTTCGAGTGATTCAGTCATCAATCTTCTAGTGATTCAGTTATCAATCAATCTTCGAGCGATTCAATTACCAGTCTTCGAGGGATTCAGTCATCAATCTTCGAGTAGTTCAGTTATCAATCTTCGAGTGATCCAGTTATCAACCTTCGAATAATTCAGTTTTAGTCTAATTTTCAATCCTTTCCAGAGAATTCAGGGGTTCCTTCCAGGTCTTCCTAGTGACTTCAAGTCATCAGTCCTTCCAGTGCTGACGAGATCAGTTTTCTAGTGATTTCAGTTCCCCATTAGGCGTTCTAGTGATTCAGTCATCAGTCTTCTAGTGCTGACGAGATCAGTTTTCTAGTGATTCAGTCATTAGTCTTCTAGTGATTCAGTCATCAAGTATTCAGTCATTAGTCTTCTAGTGATTAAGTCATCAATCTTCTAGTGATGACAAGATCAGTTTTCTAGTGATTCAGTCATTAGTCTTCTAGTGATGACGAGATCAGTTTTCTAGTGATTCAGTCATTAGTCTTCTAGCGATTCAGTCATCAGTCTTCTAGTGCTGACGAGATCAGTTTTGACGTTTATGGAAAATGATTTCAAAGTGGATCTGGCGTTGTGTATTCCTCAGTGTTATTTTTAATTTTACTGGAAAGATATTATCTTTCCCATTTCTTCTTATGAGTCTTTTGAACATCTATAAGAGCTCTTTCTTTCATTCCTTCTGCTCTGAATGCTTTGCTATTTCAGTCGGGTTCTTAAAGCTATTTCTGCATTGATCTTAATCGAACTCTAAGGTATTGATGCAACACAAAGGTATTCCTTTCACTAATAGATATTTCCATTCGCATCACTCATTTCTACGTATATTAATTACTTATTTTGCTCCTGATGGGGTTTTCTTTCTTTTTTTCTTCCATATCGTTGATTGAAATCTTGATTAACTTCTGTTTCAAGAACAGCATTCTTAAAATTATCAATACCTCCATTGAGAGAGAGAGAGAGAGAGAGAGAGAGAGAGAGAGAGAGAGAGAGAATGCATGCATAAACATTAAACAAAGGCTCTTACAAGAGATCAGACCGCAAATCCTTTTGCAAATGGAAAATCCCCAACATCATTTTGCAATTGGAGGTCGCAGCCCAATGTTTAAAAATAGGTCTTTACTCTGCATGGAGGAGACGAAGGGTAATCCCCCCCCTCACCCCTCCCCCCTCCCCTCAACCAACTCAAGAGCGGGGGCTTTGAAGTGGGCTGGAAGGTGGGCTGGGACAGATGACACTGACATGGCACGTGGGCATGGCAGACCGACCCATTACCATAATATCCTAAGACGCTTATGGTCTCATTCAATTAGCCCACACAACTGCCGGGATTCGATGCATTGCAACAAAATGAAAGGTCGCTCACACGGTAGGCATGGCCTCCTCCTGGGTATTGTGGCTTCTTTTTCTTCGTCTTTATCTTTCTTACTATTCTGTTATTGGCGTTAATCTCTCTCTCTCTCTCTCTCTCTCTCTCTCTCGTAAGTCATCTGGGGTACTATGGTCTCCTTTTTTTCTTTTCCTCTATCTTTCTTACTCTGTTACTGGCGTTATCTCTCTCTCTCTCTCTCGTAAGAGTCATCCGGGGTACTATGGTCTCTTTTTCTTTTCCTTTATCTCTCTCTCTCTCTCTCTCTCTCTCTCTCTCTCTCTCGTAAGAGTTAAAGACTTCTTTTTCTTGTGTGATAAATAATTCTTTGATCCCGTCGGTCACTGTATATTTCCCAAATACCATTTGCGCTAAAATACGTCGAATCTTTGCAAAGGAATTCAAACAGAACATAAGAAGAGTTCGCAAAAGTCGAAATTAATTTCCGTCGTCCATACCTTATTTTTATGACATTTCTTACAGGTTCTCGAGGTATTGTGTAACTGTATCCATTGAAGGTATTTATAATTAACACTGATTGAAGGCACTTTATCGTTATACTCATCTGAGTTATTTATAGTTATATTCATTGGAGGTATTTTTAGTTATACCTACAGGCGGCAATTAAAGTTATATCTATCAGAGGTATTTGTAGTCACTCACTAGAGGTATCTATATTTATACCCATTGGAGGTATTATAAGTCACATTCACTGGAGTTATTTATAATTATATCCAGGATTCAATGAAAAATTAACTTTGGTCAAAGAATATGTCCTCAATAGTATGGTAGATTTTCATTTCATTCTTTAAGTATTCTTACGGCGATAATGGGAGTATTACTCATTTTGGATAGTAGCTGAAATATGATTAACTCAGGCGTCTCAATTAATTAATAATATTGAAGTGTATATTTCTGTAGCTTTCTTTTTTTTTTTTTTTTTTTTAAATCCTCAAAGGAAAGCACTGCTCTCGGTGCACTCAAAGAGCATCAAGAGGTAATTTGTGTCTATCTCCGCATTGAGTATGACGTTATCAACGCTGTGTCCTGTGTTTAAACAACATAATGTAAGAATATATTGAGCCCGGCCATTTCGGAAAAAACGGATTACAGTGTCCGCAGGATGTTGACAATTCCTCAACTAATGACATTCCTCCATTCCCCGAAAAAGCGAAACAGAAAAATTCAAAAAGGGGGAAAATCTATGATGATCCGACATCAAATTCTATTTTCTACTGTCAGCGTCCTTTCCACGAAGTTGAAACAATTAAATGAAGAGTCCGCGTAGGAGGTGATTTCATTTCCTGTGCCAAAACAAGGTGGGCACTGCTGTAACGACGCAAAAGACGATGTTAGGGGAAAATATTTTGGGTGGCAAGCTAATTTCCCTGTGGAAGAACGGTTGACCAAATAATAAAAAAAAAAAAAAAAAAAAAAAAAAAAAAAAGAGGTTGAGGGGTGGGGCGGTGTTTTGTCATTCCAAACGTTTTGGATCATCTTCGTACAGTTACGGTCTGGTCCCGGTTTCTATTTTGGGAACGGAACGCGTTTGAGCGAAAGTTTCTGAGAACTACGCAATAACATTTTAGTTTGTTTTTCTAGAGAGCGAGGTTAAAAAAAAAAACAGTCTTGAATTAATAGAGGAAGCCCTCAGTTCCGGATGCTTGATGAAACTCTCTCTCTCTCTCTCTCTCTCTCTCTTCTCTCTCTCTCTCTCTCTCGCTGTTTACCTAGCTTATCTCATCTTGCAGTAAAGAAGTACAGTTACAAGAATGATATCATTGGCCATATCTAAAATGTTGCACAGACACAAGACAGGAATTATCTGAAATTCTACAGAATCGCGTAAAGTATTAGACCATACTTAGAATATAAAAGAATCCCAAACTAGCTTTATAGTCAGAGCTAAGTTCAGACTTCGCTGCTAACAAACCTGTGATAGCCAAGGCTCAAGGCTGGATAGGTTTTATTTAAAAGATTTGCATAACCATGTGGCAAATATTCAAAATATTCCTGTTAACTGGACTGACCATGGCATTATAGTATTAGCCTTGAAATTAGAAAATGTAGCTTGGCCAGGGATAACGATCTGAAACAAAGAGGCAAAAACAAAGTATCTTGTCATAAGTTAGCAGATATGTTTAAGAACATTTCCGAATTATCTATCTTTGTGGCTATTATCAAGAAACTAATAAGCTTATACTAAGAAAAATTCATTCCCCAAAAAAGTTAAGCACTGTTAAATAAGGGCTAAACAATTACATGCCAGAAAAAGAGAGTAAC
>NC_087217.1:59466639-59476639 GCF_015104395.2 Macrobrachium nipponense | reverse complement strand
AAGTGTTTATAAAAGGACTAATGCAAATACATACAAACGTACATAATGCACACACACACAATATGTATATATATATATATATATATATATATATATATATATGTTTATATATATATATATATATAGTATATATATATATATATATATATTTATATATATGTGTATATATATGTAATATATATATATATATAATATTGTTATATATATATAATATATTATATATATGTTTATTAATTATATTAATATATATCTATATATATAATATGTTTTAAATTATCTATATATATATATATTATATATATAAATATATATATATTATGAAGATAAAGGCCCATAAAACACTATTCTAACGTTGCAACGTTAAAATAGTGTCTTATGGGCCTTTTATCTTCATATTATACAGTTGGTATTACAGTAAAAGACATTCACAGACACACACACACACATATATATATATATATATATAATATATATATACTATATATATATATATATATATATATATATGTGTGTGTAGCATTGACTTCTTTGATACACGACTTTTTAAAAATTTCTCACTGCTTTCTTTAGTTTTTCTGCAAAATTCTGAAAGTAGATGTGAGAAAATATGAAAAAGTCAGTATCAAAGAAGTCAATGCCACAAAGGTTATCGCCTACAACATAAATTGTGAGAGAGAATAACTATCCAAGCACACACACACACACATATACATATATATATATATATATATATATATATATATATATATATATATATATGATATATATACATATATATGACTACGGTATTCCTCTCTCAGCCTTACTTATGGAAGCTTCATTAACTTACAAATTAGTAGTAATACATGTGGTAGGTGCTAGTTGTTCCTATTATGGAATGTGAGAGGTTGAAGGAGTTATATTACGTACCGAAAACGCTGCTAGTTAAAGGTATTGCTAGCCAGCAGAAAAGCATTAAGTTTACTACAATCTTACTATACTATAATGGGCGTTATGTCTGTCCGTCCGTCTGTCATTCAATCACGGCCAAACGGCTGATCCGATGGGGGATGAAACTTGGCAGGGTTATAGTGGGAACCCCCAGGATGGTTTAAAATGGGGTTTCATCCTACCTCTCCCCCCCGTAGACTGAGTTACTTGACGAATTTATCATACATAATAGTTTAAAAACACTAGCGAGTCACTTATATGAAGCAGCAGATGAATATGCTTTTAGTAATAATAGGTGGATGTTATGTTCATATTTCGTACGCTATGCTCATTAATAATAATAATAATACATTAAATAACATATACGTTTAGTGTCCGGAGTAGTCATTAGTTTGTTTTCTGGGACGAAGCTTAGGGTACGTACCTGAATTTATATCTGTGCCAAGCGCATCAGTTCTTTTCCGCGTCTGCTAACACCATTTCCACGCGTCTAAATGATGGCAGACTACTGTATGTTTAGTTTTGAGTATTAACAGATAGCTCATCCATGCAACGACTAAGGCTTCGGATATATCGCCATCCGTTTAGGAAGGAGCTCACTGAGAAGTGTCTCGTTAAGTGGATCGTTAAGTCTAGAGAGCTTTTCATAATGTGCGTCAGTATATACTTGAGAAGAATGGGTCTATGGTCTGATGAGACTGGAGGTTGTCGGTCCCTAAAGGTGGCTGGAGTAATAGTAGTAATAGTAGTAGAAGTAGTAGTTTGCCGAAGGTAATAGAGTACCGTAGTATGACGCAATTTTGCTCCGTAAGAAATGAATGCATTGAGACCCATATATTTTTGTTGCGCTAAATACGAATTTATACAATAGTATGCAAAAATACTTGTTGATTATAAAAAAAAAAGTAAATGACAACTAAGAAATGAATGGGGCCGAATTTGAAACGGCCAGAAAATCTTTAATAGACGAAAGTTAGCATTGAGACCCGTATATTTTTGTTGAGAAAAAGACAAATTTACACAAACGAATGTAAAAAATGCTAGTAGATTATCAAAAAAATTAAATGACAACTAAGTAGCATATTTTATAAAATAACATTATATAAATATTTATTATTCTTAATCAAATTATATGGGTCTAAATGCTAACTTCTCTATATTACCGACTTGACGGGCGAGTCAAATCTGGGTCTTTTAATTTGTTATGGAGCGAGAACAGCCAGGTGGCTCAGCACGTGACCAGCGACGTCACGGCTACGGTACTCTATTCTTACTCGGGGACTAGTAAGCGCCTCAGCGGCGTGGTTGGCATGGTGTTAGCGTCCCACCTCGGTGATCGCGGGTTCGATTCTCGGCCATTCCATTGAGGAGTGTGAGAAGTGTATTTCTGGTGATAGAAGTTCACTCTCGACGTGGTTCGGAAGTCACGTAAAGCCGTTGGTCCCGTTGCTAAATAACCACTGGTTCCATGCAACGTTAAAACACCATACAAACAAAGAAACAAACTCGGGAACTAGTGGCTCCTTCCCTTCAGAACAAACAAATTTCTGTCAGACTGCAAATTACGGACTACTCTAGGAGCAAGAGCCCGTGCTGGAGCAAAGCCAGCTAAATTATAACCAGCCAGCCAGACCGACGGCAAGGTTAAATGGAAAACGGGCACAAACCTTCAGCTGACCTCTTTCCAGTTTTAACTGTTGAGCAGACTTCTGAACTGTTCCGTGGAGAGGGACGCTCTGGAATATTTTCATCTATTTTTTTAAGGATGAGATCGATGGATCCTTATCAGGCCCTCCCGACATTTTTAAGCTGAAGAGTACGTCTGTTTTCTTTGTACCGATGAGATTACCACCATAATTTTGGAAATTATAAAGCATTTTGATAATAGGACTTTTGGTAACAGACTTTCACTCCTCACACCGTTGGACTGAGGAACATTCTCTCCGAGGATGTTCCCTGAGGATGTTCCCTGAGGATGTTCCTTGAGGATGTTCCTTGAGGATGTTCCCCGAGGATGTTCCCTGAGGATGTTCCCTGAGGATGTCGTGCAATAGGACTTTCAAAAGTTCAAGCGAAGATGCAATGCATTACTACCATAATGCTCTTTTCTTTGCATTTTGATACATTTTTATCAATTCATTAATTCATAAATCTATCATTCTTTTTAATAAGCGAGATCTTTTTCTGTATTTCCAATTACCTTCTATTACTACCTATTGAGCCCCTGTGGAGTTGTTCCATATGAATAGGGTTCATCTTCTGAAAATAATGAATAATAATAATAATAATAATAATAATAATAATAATAATAATAATAATAATAATAATAATAATAATAATAATAATAATAATAATAATAACGCTAAGAAATTCACAGTTTCGTAAAAACAAATTGTTAAAAAAATATATCCACAATTATATATTAAAAATATATTTCTAAGTAAAAATATAAACAAAGACTTTCGCCCTCATCAGTGTAACGTTAAAATTTTAACATTTCACATTTTAACGTTACACTGATGAGGAACATCGTTCAGGTGTTCGAAAGTCTTTGTTCTATATTTTTACATAGAAATACATTTTTAATATATGATTGTGGATATATTTTTTAAACAACTAAATTAATAATAATAAATAAATAATAATAATAATCAATAATAATAATAATAATAATAATAATAATAATAATAAGAATAATAATAATAATAATAATAATAATAATATCTTAAGAATCACAAAACCTTAATATTGTTCCCACATTCACAAAGGAAACAAATGCAATAATAATAATAATAATAATAATAATAATAATAATAATAATAATAATAATAATAATATCATCTTAAGAATCACAAAACCTTAAGATTGTTCCCACATTCACGAAAGGAAACAAATGCTAATAATAATAATAATAATAATAATAATAATAATAATAATAATAATAATAATAATATCTCAAGGGTCACAAAAGCTCAAGATTCTTCGCAAATTCCCGACTAAGCAGCAGGCGCACTTGACTCCTTAGTTGGGCAGCGGTACAGCTGAATTGAACAAACATACCTACATTACATTTATAGACATTTAAATACGGCATTATTGGTGGGAAAGTTAGAAGGCTGTGACGACAGATTGCTGTCCATGATTCCAGTACTGCTTCAGTGAATGGCTAACAATGCTAACTTTTACAACACGTATACTGAATCACTAATGTCCTGGAGAATGGGGTCAAGCATTCAAGAATTTCTCGTTAATTTATAATTTTTTCTAGTGAATAGTGTGTTAGAATGCTTGAAACCAATGTCAAATATTTATTTGACCTTGGTTACAAGTGTCCTTAACACGTTATTTAGGTACTAGAAAAAATGAAAGATTAAAGTTAGCATTGTTAGTCGTTCACTGAAGCAAGACTGGAATACGGCGCAATGACATTTTTCCTGTCTGTATTATTTATGCTGAATTTCATCATTTACAAGAATCTGTAATACTACTTGGGAGAGTCATGTCCAATTGTCTTAGTCTATATGACTTGTAATGTAAACCACGAAAGGCTATTTATCAGTTTATTATTTAATTATAATGCTGCTTATATGTTGTGTCCTTCTCTTCACATGAGAGCCAGTTTCCACATGAATTTCGGTCCGCTTCGAATAATAATAATAATAATAATAATAATAATAATAATAATAATAATAATAATAATAATAATAATAACGACAATTAAAAGCCACAGTAGTGTTAAAAATATATTTTTTTGTCAATATCATAGCCTCGTTACAGGGCTTCCTTAGTTCAAGAATAATAATGTTCCGGTCCAATTTTTGAATACTAATAATAAAATAATTCTACGAAATAAAGGATCTAGACTACGAGGGCTGAAGTAGGCTCCGGGGCCACATGCAGAAGACGTGTGATCCTAGAAACGGCACACATGTAAGAGTTGATGGACTCTAAGGAGGCAGGATGCAACGGAACCCCACACTATAAATACTACCCGTCGAATTGGAGGAACTGTGAATAGAAAGCAATAATAATAATAATAATAATAATAAAATTTTGGTAGAAGACCCTCTTTTAGGTAAATGCTCTTAAAAAGAATGGCAGAATTAAGCGAGTTGATTTCATATATTTTTTTCCCATTTTGTAAAAATAGAAAAAACAATATAATCAACTCTCTTAATTCTTGCGCATCGCTTTAACAGAAAAAAATGAATATAAATAATAATAATAATAATAAAAATCGAATAGATAATATATCATAATTTTGTTTAAAAATAGAAAAAAAACAACCCTATAATCAACTCTCTTAATTCTGCCATTCTCTTTAACAGAATAAAGAATAATAATAATAATAATAATAATAATAATAATAATAATAATAATAATAATAATAATAATAATAATAATAATAATAATATGTCCTAAAAGGTCCACAACAATATAATCGTTACAAGCTCGAGTAAAACAATTATATTATCGTGGACCCTTCAGAACATGTTATGTACTCTCGTGAAAGAGACTTCGGCCCAACAACAATAATAATAATATCTCATCTCCAGGGCGATCGCTGCTTATCTAAAACGTCCTCAACGTCAGTGGGTCCGGGTTCCCCCTTAAGCTAAGTAAACCAGACGCCCGTATAAGGAGACGACGAACATTAACAACATGCGCGAAAATCAGATGCCGACAACAACAAGAAGAACAACATTAACAGCAACAACAACCAGAGCGGCGTGACGTCAATCGCAGAAGAAGTACGCCGACAAAACCAGGTTAAGTCGCACAGGTATGTTCGCTCTACTTTTCACGTTCGTTTTTGCGGGCCGACGCTCGTCAAGCGTAAAGGTTTTATGTAAGCGAGTATTTCCCAGGCAGGTGAGTTATTGGTGTGTCATAATTTTCTTTCAGCAAAAAAGAAAAAAAAGGGAGAGAGAGAGACAATCCTTTTGGGTAAAAGGTTTTTGGCGAGTTATAGGTGTGAGTCATTTCTGCTCAAAGCACAAACTTCGTTTTAGGTCAGATGTGTCTGGTTTTGCGTCAGACGAAGCCATCTTGGAAATTATCGTTTCTATACAGAAAGAAAGAGAGAGAGAGAGAGAGAGAGAGGGAGAGAGAGGAGAGAGAGAGAGAGAGGCATATTGGTCAAATATTTTTGGCTTTATGCTTTATGTCATATTGGGTCAAATATTTTTGGCTTTCTGTCAGACGAAGCCATCTTGGAAATGATCGTTTCTATACAGAGAGAGAGAGAGAGAGAGAGAGAGAGAGGACGAGAGAGAGAGAGAGAGAGGAGAGAGAGAGAGAGAGAGAGGTGTTTGTAAGGTTTCTTCTGGCAAATTAAGTTGCATTCGTTCGAACGCCATTATTCCCGACATGACGCAATGTTTTGCGTTATGACTATTCCTCCTCTGGTGCAGTATATCTTCATCTTGAGTTATGCTGAAGTTAAAGGCAAATAGAAAACATTAAATATATTGTCACTGACTTCAGCATAACTCAAAAAGAATTAAGACCTGATTGAGATATCCTAATAAAGCACAAGTTCGCGTCCGATTGTCAACAATACAGTGACATATAATCAGAGACGCCACGATAAACCCGCAAACCATGCAATGTACATTCCTCATATGGAAGCCTAGTATTAGCAACGATAAAATTACACAAAATGATGCGATAAATTTGCATAAACACACGCACACACACACACACAGAACAAACACTCGCCCACGAAAAAAAATGAATATAAGTAAATAACTCTCTGCCCGTGAATAGGGGGTCTATACAGAGGGATTAGGCGGAGTCAATAATATTTCAACCGAATATATGTAATCCAGGGCCTCCATTTTTCAGCGGGAAGTTAATTGAAATGCCCGACGGAGCCTGAATGCCAAATGGAATCCGGGATCCTTTGATTTATGGGGCGCTATTCACGCGGCCTCACAACCAATTAGGTCGGGTATTACCGACCGGAAATGAAAATACCCAATGAGTAACAACAACAGCGGAGTTTGGTGTTGGTCGTATAGTATGACGTCGGTCAGTTTGGGCGCATGATGCGATATTTTTTTTTTTATAATTCTGTGGTGTGTGGTGTGTGTGTGTGTGTGTGTGGGTGTTGAGGTGCGCGCGCGCGTGGATTAGTTTTTTTTTTCAGGTACACTGATTTACTGATTGACATGACGGTGACTCGGGTAATGTGACGATGCTTCAGTACGAAGTCAAGATTAAGGATTAAGGCATATATATATATATTATATATATAATAATATATATATATATATATATATATTATATATATATATACATATATGTTTTTTAACCGAGTTAACTCAACATGTATTTCTGAATCAAAGGAATGTGTATTTAAGCAAACGTTCATACCTTATCTACTTTATATATATATATATATATATATATATATATATATATATATATAGAATATATTTATCTATATCTATATAATAGAAAAATATATAATAATATAGATTATTATATACATATAATATATATGCATGTATGTATGTATGTAGCCAGTGTCTTTTCCGTATGACCTATTTTTCCTCCCAAAGGGATGCACCTGCCCAGTTGCAAATTGATTGCCATATTCAACTTTCCATCCAATCAAAATTTCAGTTTCATATTTTGTTGTGTAACCACAATAGGACCTGGACCATTAACTAAATCTATAGACACCGTTTGGACAAGGTTTAGACAACATATATATATATTTTTTACTGCGCTAGCATTATAAGATTACTTGCCTAAAGGAACAAGGGCAGTAATGTGGACTTCAAGAATATTCAATTCAAACCTTCAACTATTCTTCGAGAATATTCAAGTCAAACTTCAACCTTTTTCAAGAATATTCAAGTCAAACTTCAACCTTTTTCAAGAATATACAAGCCAAACTTCAACCTTTTATCAAGAACATTCAAGTCAAATTTCTAAATTTTTCAAGAATATTAAAGTCAAACTTCAACCTTTTTCAAGAAGTTTTAAAGCAAACCTTCAACCTCTTTCAAGAATATTCAAGTCAAACTTCAATCTTTTTCAAGAATTTTAAAAGCAAACTTCAACCTTTTTCAAGAATAATCAAGTCAAACTTCAACTTTTTCAAGAATATTCAAGTCAAACTTCAACCTTTTTCAAGAATATTCAAATCAAACTTCAACCTTTTATCAAGAATATTAATGTCAAACTTCAACCTTTTTCAAGAATAATCAAGTCAAACTTCAACCTTTTAACAAGAATAATCAAGTCAAACTTCAACCTTTTAACAAGAATTTATCAAGTCAAACTTCAACCTTTTAACAAGAATAATCAAGTCAAACTTCAACCTTTTAACAAGAATGTTCAGTTTTCAAACTTCAACTTTCCTAACAAGAAATAATTCAAGTTCAAACTTCAACCTTTTAACAAGAATAATCAAGTCAAACTTCAACCTTTTCAAGAATATTCAAGTCAAACTTCAACCACTCAAAAATAGCAGAAGTGAATGAAACGAGGGAAGGGAGGGAGAATCAATTCCTACAAAAATAAACTGATTTATTGGGAAATTATGTTGACCGGTCATTGGACGGAACACAAAGACGACTTCCACGTGAGAGGGTCAGTTTTTATGACCTCAGTTTTTGTATTTCAAAGGATGACTTACTATAATAGGTATCCATAAACATCGAGATAATTTAATACCCCTAATCAGCTATTTAAAGCCTCGCCATGTAGGTCACCTACAAGAGAAATCAACACAAAATAACTGAATAATATTCCACAGTTATTGATGCTATTTTCAGCTAAATTTCCAGCTGCAAGTAAGCACAGCCTGTTTTTCATTGCATCACGCTTCGTATAATACTTTGCTCCCAAGTTATTCAGGGTTTTTGCCTTTCTCATCATAATTAGCTCTTGCTTTTCCTAATACTCTCTTTCTCCTTTCAATGTCGTCAACTTTTCACTTTATTTATGTCTCAGAATTTTCCTGCTTTTGCAAGACTCCTTAACAGGAAAGTTCAGGGACATTTATTCTCTGGGAGTTTGCTTTATATATTAACGGCTATTTTGGCCTTATCTCTTGTGAATATTCACTAACTTTGATCATTATAAGCATAAAAGCAGCTTATGAGTCATTTCAGTTGTTTTAATTGACCTTCATCAATTTTTCTGAATCACCATTTCTCTAAAACAGAGGTCGCGGCCACTTTACGTCGATCGCCGTTCCCCCACAATCCTATATAAACAAACAAAAACACAAGCATATATATATATATTCACGACATACATACACATATATATACACTACACTACATATATATATCTACATAACATACATAATATAATATATATATATATATATATATATATATATATATATATATATATATATATATATATATATATATATATATATATATATATGTATATAGTGAGGCAATTGCTCACATCGTTTTATCGTACTATGGCGCCATTTGAATAATTTTTTCCCCACGTAATAATACGTGATTATGTAATATGGTAGATCGCAAAAGCGTTTCAGTCTTTAGAGTAGATCGCGGAGTCCTAAAGTGGTCCAAAAGAAAAACTGAACAGTGCGCGCGTACACACACACACACACACACACACACACACAATTTCTGTACTCGAGTTACAATTTTTTTACGACTTTCCAGCACCCTCAACGCGCATCGATTTAAGCATCAAAGTGACGCCCTCTATTGTTTGCGCCACCATCTATTTTGATCTGACGACACTTCAGCTCACGAGTCTCTCATCATCCTAATGAGGTGGTTAATAATGATTGAGCTGTTAAGGGTTGATCTTTCAGTTTATATAATGTAAGTGGATCAAGACGCAAATATTTCAACGCTAGCCGCTCAGTCTTCTGTACATTTTTCCTTGCCCCCCTTCCGTATTTACCTATTAATATATTCAACAAGTTTTTCTAGATAACGATATCCGAGTATTGACGTGACGTCAGATTAAATGTCAAAGGCAAAACTATTTTTGAGAAAATGGATACCGAAAAGGTTAATTTTGTTTATTAAAGTAATGTATTTATTCATAGGCAGTTATTCTA
>NC_087217.1:59446639-59461639 GCF_015104395.2 Macrobrachium nipponense | reverse complement strand
CAGTCTCTCGAGAGAGTTCACATGGGTAGGATCTATGTTCCACCTCTCCTGAGGAATACGTCTTGCAAAATTATCCCTCAGGAGAGGTGGAACATACATCTTGCCTATGTGAACTCTCGAGAGAGACTGAGAGTTTCCAGCCCCATGATTGGCTTATCAACAGCCAATCAAGAGCGTCGTAAGGGATCGGCCTAGACATCAAATGCACGGCGGATGTGAATCTACTATAGCCACGTTGGTTAAACTATGATATACTTTATATTTCTGGAAAAGCTGTTCAACTTTAGCTTGTTATTAAGAGCAAATGAATAACAAACAACAATGCAGCCTTTCGATACACCCTGAAGGAGAAAAGGCAACTGAGAATTAAGAGTCCTGTCGAAGACTGGTTATTCGGTAACACATCACATACAAATTCTCTGCCGTGTACATCTTCCCAGATATTTTCTTGAGCTATATGCGATTAATGTGGATGGTCCCTGGAGGGAAGATAGTGCCGTCAGTGCACCTCATGCAGTGCACTGTACGCATTACTTCTAAGGTTCTTTGCAGCGCGCCTTCGGCCCCTAGCTGCAACCTCTTTCGTTCCTTTTACTGTACCTCCTTTCATATTCTCTTTCTTCCATCTTACTTTCCACCCTCTCCTATCAATTGATTCATCGTGCAACTGCTTTGAGGTTTTCCTCCTGTTACACCTTTCAAACCTTTTACTGTTAATTTCCGTTTCAGCGCTGACTGACTTTGTAGGTCCCAGTCCTTGGCCTTTTGGCCTAAATTCTATATTCAGTTCAGATCAATTCAATTAATGTGGATGGTTTGTTTGCCAGATGTATTACGTACGTACATACACACACACTTATATTTGTATGTATTTAATTTATATATATATATATATATATATATATATATATATATATATACTATATATATATATATATATATATATATATATATACGCATACTATATATACACATAATTTTACTTTTGTCCTCTTGCATTTCCAGCCCCACCTCTGGGTTAAGGAAAAGTCCTAAGAATGAATACACATATGGAGTACGCACTCGAATAGTGTGCTTATACTCCACCTAGGTTTTCTCAATAGAATTATAAAGCAAACATTCTTTCCCATCTTTATCATCACCTACTACAAGAGTTCCCCCGTCATAGTTTCATTCTGGAATGCGCTCGAATTTTTGTATCTGCGCGTCACCGGGATTAGATAAGTATTATGAAGTACGAATTAGAAATGTTTCACAGAATGAAGACTAATCTGTTTTTTTCTTTGCTTAAATGGTTACTTACTTCATAATCATATTACAACTTTTTATTGTTGAGAGGATTATACCGTGAAACATACCGTGATACTTTTCATAGAAATATTCTCAGCTCTTTCTATGGAATTCCCGGGATCAGAGGCCCACAAAGGAGACTGGAAAATATCTAAATAGTTCAGATAACGGGATTAATGCAAATGCGTCTTAAATATTCCGGGTAAGTTGTATTCATTTTTCAAAACATTAACTTGCGGTTTATCCACAGTTGCTGAATGAACTCTGATCATTCCACACTTGTATTATTATTATTATTATTTTTTTTTTTTTTGCTCTATCACAGTCCTCCAATTCGACTGGGTGGTATTTATAGTGTGGGGTTCCGGGTTGCAACCTGCCTCCTTAGGAGTCCATCACTTTTCTTACTATGAGCGCCGTTTCTAGGATCACACTCTTCTGCATGAGTCCTGGAGCTACTTCAGCCTCTAGATTTTCTAGATTCCTTTTCAGGGATCTTGGGATCGTGCCTAGTGCTCCTATGATTATGGGTACAATATCCACTGGCATATCCCATATCCTTCTTATTTCTATTTTCAGGTCTTGATACTTAACCATTTTTTCCCTTTCTTTCTCTTCAACTCTGGTGTCCCATGGTATTGCGACATCAATGAGTGACACTTTCTTCTTGACTTTCTCAATCAACGTCACGTCTGATCTATTTGCACATATTACCCTATCTGTTCTGATACCATAGTCCCTGAGGATCTTTGCCTGATCGTTTTCTATCACTCCCTCAGGTTGGTGCTCGTACCACTTATTACTGCAAGGTAGCTGATGTTTCTTGCACAGGCTCCAGTGGAGGGCTTTTGCTACTGAATCATGCCTCTTTTTGTACTGGTTCTGTGCAAGTGCCGGGCATTCGTTTGCTATGTGGTTTATGGTTTCATTTTTCGTATTGCACTTCCTACATATGGGAGTGATGTTATTTCCGTCTATCGTTCTTTGAACATATCTGGTTCTTAGGGCCTGATCTTGTGCCGCTGTTATCATTCCTTCAGTTTCCTTCTTTAGCTCTCCCCTCTGTAGCCATTGCCATGTGTCATCGCTGGCTAGTTCCTTTGTCTGTGTCATGTATTGTCCGTGCATTGGTTTGTTGTGCCAGTCCTCTGTTCTGTTTGTCATTCTCCTCTCCTGTCTCTATATTTTCTGGGTCTTCGTCTACTTTTATTAGTCCCTCTTCTCCCATGCACTCTTTAGCCACTCGTCTTCACTGGTTTTCAGATATTGCCCCAGTGCTCTGTTCTCGATGTTGACGCAATCCTCTATACTTAGTAGTCCTCTCCCTCCTTCCTTTCGTATTATGTATAGTCTGTCCATATTTGCTCTTGGGTGTAATGCTTTGTGTATTGTCATATGTTTCCTGGTTTTCTGATCTATGGTACGGAGTTCTGCCTTCGTCCATTCCACTATTCCTGCGCTGTATCTGATTACTGGCACTGCCCATGTGTTTATGGCTTTTATCATATTTCCGGCGTTGAGTTTTGACTTGAGTATCGCCTTGAGTCTCTGCATATATTCTTTCCTGATCGTGTCCTTCATCTCTTGGTGTTTTTATATCCCTCCTTCCATTATTCCCAGGTATTTGTATCCCAGTCTCATCTATGTGTTTGATGTTGCTCCCATCTGGTAGCTTTATCCCTTCAGTCTCGTTACTTTGCCTTTTTGTATGTTGACTAAGGCGCATTTTTTTCTATTCCAAACTCCATCCTGATGTCCCCAGATACAATCCTTACAGTCGTTGATTAGGGTATCTATTTCCTTGATGCTCTTCCCATCAGCTTGATGTCGTCCATGAACATCAGATGGTTGATTCTGTTTGACTCTTTTCTTGAGTTGGTACCCGGTATCCATCTTCTGTAGTACTTTAGTCATGGGAATCATGGCTACTACGAAGAGCTGTGGGATAGTGAGTCGCCCTGGAAGATCCCTCCTCCTGATATTAACCTCTGCTAGTCTTATTCCAGAGCTTGTGTAGGTATTGTATTTTTCCCAAAGTTTGCGCAATTTGGGTATTTTTTGAGGGGGAAGCTGGAATGGTTGTTTTATTTGATTGACTTATTAATTTAGTTATTATTATTACTTATTTATTTAATTTGATTATTTTTATTTATTACTTATTATTGAACTAAGGAACCTCCGTAACGAGGCTATAATATTGACAATTAAAAGCCACAGTTGTGTTAAAAATATATTTTTGTACAATGCTAAAAATTACTAGGAGAGACTTTCGGATACTGCTGTGGCTTTTAATTGCATTCATTATTTTATTATTATTATTATTATTATTATTATTATTATTATTATTATTATTATTATTATTATTAGATTGAGCACAGTTTTCCGTGTTGAAAATGTGATCATGGTTGCAGAACCACAATAATATATAGCATTTGAGAGGTGGAGTTCTTTAATTTAAATATCAATAACACAAAGACCATCAACTCTCACATGCTTTATCATTGTGGACCTGCAACCATTATTATTATTATTATTTTATTATTATTATTATTATTATTATTATTATTATTGAGTTATTATTAGTTTATTATTAACTGGAAAAAAAGATGAGGAAAATCTGCTCAGGTTTCGAGAGAGATTAAGTTTCAAGGTGCTTAGTAAAATGTTTTTCTTGGAATAAAAGTAGTTCATTGCCCTGAGCACGAATAACTACTGCTGCTTTAGTAGACTCACATCAACCGTGCATTTGATGTCTAGGCCAGTCCCTTACGACGCTCCTGATTGGCTGTTGATAAGCCAATCAGGAGCGTCGTAAGGGACTGGCCTAGACATCATTTGAAGTCTAAGCCAGTCCCTTACGACGCTCCTGATTGGCTGTTGATAAGCCAATCAGGAGCGTCGTAAGGGACTGGCCTAGACATCATTTGAAGTCTAAGCCAGTCCCTTACGACGCTCCTGATTGGCTGTTGATAAGCCAATCAGGAGCGTCGTAAGGGACTGGCCTAGACATCATTTGAAGTCTAAGCCAGTCCCTTACGACGCTCCTGATTGGCTGTTGATAAGCCAATCAGGAGCGTCGTAAGGGACTGGCCTAGACATCATTTGAAGTCTAGGCAAGTCTCTTACGACGCTCCTGATTGGCTGTTGATAAGCCCAGAGTCAACGTAATAGGGTCTGCTCAACTCGGCAGTGGGGGCGGAGCTAATACTGTGACATCAGAAGAGTAACACTATCCGCGCTCCTCCATTGAATTACTTAAAGAAGCTTTAGTTTTTATACATTTAATCCATATCGCATGGTGTTTTTCATAAAATCTGATAAAACCTGTATAGAGGTCACATGCTTGATGTTTTTTAATAACCATTCAAAGTATATAGGGTCTGCTCAACTCGGCAGTGGGGGCGGAGCTAATACTGTGACGTCACAAGAGTAACACTCCCGTGTTTCTCCACTGAATTACTTAAAGAACTCTTAGTTTTTATACATTTAATCCATATCGCATGGTGTTTCTCATAAAATCTTGATGATAAAATCTGTAGAGGTCACATGTTTTATTTTTTTAATACCCATTCTCTCATTTAATCACCAAACCTTGTTTTATTGCACAAAATGTACCAGTTTGAACACACATAGCTACTCCAGCTTTCTTCATATGTTTATTCTTTATTTATTTATTTACTTACCTATATACTGGTTTGCTGTATTCTCTTCAAGTCCATTTCTTTTAACATGACAACTCTCTCTCTCTCAAACTCTCTCTCCGCTCTCTCATCTCTCTCTCTCTCTCTCTTCTCTCTCTCTCTCTCTCTTTCAGGTAGTAATATTATCAAGATTTTAAATAATTCTTAAGAAATGTATTTACTTCTGTCACTTTGTTCATACCTCACTTTGAAAAGCAAATTTTTTTATGATAAAGGTTAGAATGATAGATTAATTATATTTTCCAAATCTTATTGTGAATACTTATTGTTATGCAATAAATACAAAGAAAATGTGGATACAGGCAGTGTAAAAAATGGCAGTTGCATTTGCATGACTTGGCCACAAAAAAGAAAACAATATCAAAAGTATAACAATTGCATCATATACGATATAAAGTATCAAAGGAATAAATGATGAAGACAATGATACAGGGAACACATTTCCAGCAAATTTCTCATTAGCACTTCATATCACATAAATATACTTCCGAACACATAATTTTACATATAACACAAACTGTATACATAAAGGTATTAATTATGCATGCCTCAAACGATTAACATATTTTCGAAAAAAGTACAAAAAGTTATTCGTCAGTCTGGCTGGATGTATCTGATGACGTTTCACAAGGGGCGGGGCTAGATTTCAGATCTCTCACGAACACTTAATTTTTTATAATTTTTGCGTGCGTAGATAATATTTTCTGTGCGCGATAATGGGTTTGAATATAATTGTAATGTGTCATATACCAATTGAAAGGGCATTCTTTGTACTTTTACATGGTATATGGCAAAACGTAATAAGATGAAAAATTATGTAAGAAAAAATGTGGTAAATATTTACATAAAATTTTAAAAATTTAGTCCGTCTTTGACTTAGAATTCCTCGAAAATTTCTGAGAACACCCATCAATTTTATTTATGCATTATATAGTAAATTTTATCAGCTTTCTAATCCATTTTTCAGTTTCTTTCTATCATCACCCCTTAGTCAGTTACGCTACGAAACGTGAATGTATGTAGGTTGACGGATGAAGTAATTGCACGTTTTTGTGTGCGTAAATAATTTTTTCTGTGCGCGCTTGTGGGTTTGAAAGTAATCGTAATTGTAATGTGCTATATATAATTTGAAAGAGCATTCTTTGTACTTTAACGTAGAATACGGTAACATGCAATAATAGGAAAATTTATATAAAAAACGCCATCACAAAAATAGTTATATGAAAATGTAATCGTAAATATAGTTTCATAAAGATATGGTCCTTTTGTAACTGATGACGTTTCACAAGGGGCGGGGATAGGTTTTAGTACCGCCTCGTGAGCAGACCCTGTATATTTGGACCCTTGATAAGCCAATCAGGAGCGTCGTAAGGGACTGACCTAGACATCATTTGAAGTCTAGGCCAGTCCCTTACGACGCTCCTGATTGGCTGTTGATAAGCCAATCAGGAGCGTTGTAAGGGACTGGCCTAGACATCAAATGCACGGCTGACGTGAATCTACAATAGATGGTGCTTTGGAACTTTTGATGCTGTGACTTCAAAGTTGTCGGAGTTGTTCAATGATGAGCACCTTCACCGCAGAGGAATATGAACAGTGTTAGCAATACTGTGAATGATACAATGTAAGGCCCATAGTATATAAGGAGGGACACAACACTGCTTTTAAATAACAGGTCCGTGTATGTGTATGAGGCAGCTGTAATGGCGTGGACGTTTTCACACACAGGGTTCATCGTTATTTCAGCTGTCACAGAATAAATGCAGTCATAGTGATGCCAACCCCTCAAACCCTACGCCTCGTACAGAAGACGAGAAATGGTCTTACATAACTGAAAATGACCCCAACATTCTGCGGCTATGATAATAATAAATAAATCTTTAGATTATGTTTATTTGCAATATCATGAATACTAATAAGTATAATGATCTAAACCTACCTTGTTACAATTAACCTACACTTGAAAATATTGCTCTGCTGTCTAAGATTTTGCCCAGATTACCCTACGCGTAGGGCAATTACGCTACAGTTGGCAACACTGGAGTTTCATTCAGAGGAAAAAACCCGCGAATTGGCAACTCACTTAGCGCTGATGGCTAATGTTGGTGTGGGGCCAGATTAATTCGCAATACACTTAGTGGTCTTTACAACGGATTTTCCAATAACTACGCAGAAGCACTAACAAACTTACACTATGAGAAAATACTTCACCGAACGACCATGAGAGTCAATTTCATTTCCTACATCAAAGAAAGACGCCCTTTTTTTCTGTTGTGTTTTTTTTTTTTTTTTGTCAATCTTCCTCGTTGCAGTAACCTTATAGATTGAGAAGAATGTCAATGGCCTCGCAAGACAAAGAGGCCTTTAATAATGACACTTCACGGAACAGCAAGTTTTATTAGCGTTGTTTTTCTCCTTCGTGCTCATATCGCTGAGAACAACCCGAGCCAATTAATTGGGTGGGCAATCTTTCTAAGAATGGAATGCTCATACGTTGAAGAATACAGGAGACAAAAGGAACCCACGAATAAAAAAGAGCGCATTTGCTATAAAAATCAGGAAAACACAAAGAGAACCAAAGACTTATAGAAAGGACGAAAATGTCTGCAGACAAATAGAAATGAAAAAAAGATCCCCCCCCCCCCCACACGCGCACACACACACACACACACACACACACACATATATATATATATATATATATATATATTATATATATATATATATATATATATATATATATATATAGCGCAAAGTTATAAACACTGTACCGTGCTCAAAATATTATGTTGTAGAAAGCTTCAATAAAAACTTTCAATTTTTTTTTCTCGAAATTTAATGGGCTCCCTACAACATTATATATATATATAGTATATATATATATATATATATATATATATATAATATATATATATATATATATATATATATATATATTGTAGGAAGCCCACTAAAATTCGGAAAAAAAAAAACCAAAAAAAAAAAAATTTTTAAAAGTTTCCGGAATTTTAGTGGGCTTCCTACAACATATTAGAACACGGATACAGTGTTTAACTTTGCTATATATATATATTTATACATATATACGCACACTAGCCGGCATTGTTTGTACCATAATATCATCGTTGTTTTTCACCGTAGAAGAAAAGTAAGGGCCTATTTGGAATCCTAGTGAAAAGTTCTGTCAGAATAATACTTCCTTTTCGCTCTACGAATTTTACTAAAGAAGTTAGCATGGCCGGATATCCAGATCAAAACGTAACCCGGTTCAAAACCATCCCCTATGAAATATGTATAAATGATCCAATTTTGGTTCACTTCGGTCAAGTAGTTTCGCCGCCTATAGCGAACATACACATATACATACATACGTACATACATAGTCCGACCGTCAGCTTTATATTATATATATATATATATATATGTATGTATGTATGTATGTATGTATGTATGTAGTATGTAAGTATAACTGAATCACGAAAGTTTGGAACGTGATAAATGCATAAGTAAAGGTATAAGCCATGAAGGAAAGTGAAACACTGGAGTAGCTGCAAGATCTTGCAGCTATTCCAGTGTTTCACTTTCCTTCGTGGCTTATACCCTTATATTATATATACCATTATATATAATATATATATATATATATATATATATATATTAATAATATATAAATTTTATATATATATAAACTATAAAGTGGATATATATATATATATTATAATATATATATATATATATATGCACGTATATCTGGTATCTCTGAGCAGAGGGTAAAGTAAAAAAAAAAAACTCAGACAAGAATTCCGCTGGACCACTTTCCAACAGTAATTACAAGGTATTATGCAGACTTCTTTCTGTTTAGCAAAATGTAAATCGAAAATGAGCCGTCAATAATTCATAATTCAAGTAATTAACGAGTTATCTTTCATAATAAATTACATGGAATGCATATCTTTAAAGTTAGTGAAAGCTGTATACACGTCCTCAGAAATCCTTGATAAGTTAAGTATATCTTAGTTTAACCAGACCACTGAGTTGATTAACAGTTCTCCTAGGGCTGGCCCGAAGGATTAGATATGTATACGTGGCCAGGAACCAACTGGTTACTTGGCAACGGGACCTACAGCTTACTGTGGGATCTGAACCACATTATGTCGAGAACTGATTTCTAATCACCAGAAATCAGTTCCTCTGATCCCACGTTGGCAGAGCTGGGAATCGACCTCGCGACTACCGAATCAGTAGGCGAACACGTAACCCACTCGTCAAACGAGGAACTTAGAAACCCTTGAACGTCGATATTATTTTACTTATTGTTTCCTAAAGTCTGCCACAGAATTCATGCCTTAAAGTCATCGATCGTATAAGGTTAATATTATTTATTCCTTACACGAAAGGCAAATATTTTTTTCTTAAATAGAGGGAGCAAATATTTATTTACCAAACAAAGGGTAAATATTTATTTCTTAAACAAAAGGGTAAATGTTTATTTCTTAAACAAAAGGTACACATTTATTTCCTAAACAAGGAGTAAATATTTATTTCCTAAAGAAAGAGTAAATATTCATTTCTTAAAAAAATATTAAATATCTATTTCTTAAAGAAAGAGGAAATATCCATTTCTTACAGAAAGAGTACATATCTATTTCTTTAAGAAAAAGTAAATATCTACTTCTTTAAGAGAGAGTAAATATCCATTTCTTACAGAAAGCAAATATCTATTTCTTAAAGAAAGAGCAAATATTTATTTCTTAAAGAAAGCTCACATATTTTTTTTCTTAAACACAGAGTAAATATTCAATCCTTAAACAAAGAGTAAATATCTACTTCTTATACACAAAGGATCAGAGAGACAGCAGAATGGTTAGGCGAGTTGAACAAAAGAGAAATATGATAGAAGAAAAAAATTTGAGGTATTAAAAAAAAAACGCAGAAGGTAAGTCACGTTGAAGGAGGAACTCGGAGGAGTCCCTTAACAGTTTCTAGGAACCTGAAGGAGGCGCGTGGGAAGAGAAACCGTAGAAGCTGTTAAAGAGAGAGAGAGAGAGAGAGAGAGAGAACATGGAAGGTGCACGACAGACTGAAGGAGAAGAAGGACAATTACCTGACGAAACTGGTTTGCCAAAAGGTGGTGGTGGTTGGGGGTGGCGGGGGAAGGGGAGGGGGGACAGAAAGAAGGAGTTGGAGGAGGAGGAGGAGGAGGAGGCGTTTAGGATGTTGGCACAGGACGCTCTCCTGCAGGATCCTAAGTGACATTACAAAATTCTTACAGCCAATATACGAAATATTAGGATGAAAAGGTTACAGTAAAAGGATTAAAATAATTCTTTGTAAAAAAAAAAATTCATCCCATAAATTTCATGCACTTGCCTTTTATTATAAAAAAAACAATACTGATTATCAATTTATTACAATGACACGAGAGAGAGAGAGAGAGAGAGAGAGAGAGAGAGAGAGAGAGAGAGAGAGAGAAAAGAAACACGATGCCCGTAGGATAATCAAAATGGTATTAAAATCACAGTTTGCATCTTCGAACAGACTGGAGGATATATAGTATTAGGCTAAATTGTCCATTCTGTCAAACCATCATTTAGTTGCTATCATCAGCACTTTTAAAAACAACAAACATCGTATCTTTGCCAGCAGATCTAACGATATGGAGAGAGAGAGAGAGAGACCAAAGTGAAGGAACCTCTTTGTATCCTAAGAGACGAAGTCTTTCTCTTCTGTGATGTTAAGATTTCAAACTTCTCTCTCCTTTTTCACTTTCATTTGACAGAACTTTGGAATGCTTGTATCTTGTATTTGCATGTTTCTCTACATTTTAAGATTTCGCTGCAGACTTGTTATATCCTTAGACGTATGTATGAAATATATATGTACACACACACACACACACACACACACATATATATATCTATATATATATATTATATATATTATTAGATATATAGATATTAATATACTGGTGGTATGTATAGATTACCACAATTACAAAAATATCCTATATATACAACAATATAAACCCCGCATTAAATACATACATGTATGGTTATATCAGGTTTGCACGAATCTTGAAAGTCTGATAAAATTGCAAATACTGGATGATTGCATTCAAAAGGTCTACCAAATAAAAGTTAAAAATGAGAGACAAGTTTTGAAAGCTTCAGATCACAGCAACTCTGATGGTATTTCATTATTACTAAAGAGCAACATATTTCAGCATATTTTCAATATATTTCTCAAGATATTTCTTTTATCACTGTATCGGAGGTAAAGCTTGATGCGCAAATTATCTACGTTAAAAACGTTTTTATTTTGCGTTCCTTTTTTTAGTTATTACCATCTTAGAATACAACAATCTGACTTAAATAAAATATTCATAAATCAGCAACTATTATAGCCACTTTGAATATTATGAATACTTTTGTTTACTTGCAGTATAATAAACTTGATATTCTGCTTCAGGAGACATAAATAAAATGAATTAATAAACAAACAAATAAATAAATTTATATAAATATAAATTTAAAACAACTCCTTTCTTTGCAATTTTGCCATGACGATTTTCCAATCACTACCCGGAACACAGATATAAGAACGGAACTTCCTTCGTTAATTCATGACGACAAAAGAAAGTTTGAAAGAACAAACTGACTGGAAAATCCTTCATTAAAAATAAACACGAAAAAGGGAATAAAACGAACGAAAAGATAAAAAAAATATATATAAATTCCTCGTCTCTTCAGAGCCGATAATACCAGCCTTTCTTGGGCCTTCAAAGACTCTGATGAGGGGGAAAAAAAAGAGAGAAAAAAATAAGGATTTTTCCACTAATAAAATGTCGGTGTCGGTTGCCAAACTTCGCTTGATTTTCTGTCCGTTTTTGTTTATTGAAGAGACATTCTATGCGAATGTAGTGTCATGTATTTCTTTTTAATTGATTTTTTCTTATTCATTAGCTCATATAATTTCTATCTTTGTTTGTCCTTGAATTATATTTATTAATTATCGTGATGTGTTATACAAAACACACATACACATATACATATATTTGTAATATATGTATGTATGTATGTATGCGTGTATATATATATATATATATATATATATATATATATATATATAGTATATAATATATATATATATATATACATATATATATATATATATATATATATATATATATAATATATATATATATACACACACACACACATATATATATATATATATTATATATATATATATATATATATATATATATATATAAAATCGCCCTTTAGCAATCCCTATAGAGTAACACGTGTGATGCAATAATAATTAAAAAAAATAATAATTATTATTATAGTGGCATGAGCACCAATCTGTGGGAGTGACCGAATACGATCAGGCACAGATCCTCTGGGACTAACGTATCAGAACAGAGAGGGTGATACGCGCCAATAGACCACGAAGAAAGTATCACTCACTGATGTCGCAATACCATAGGACACCAGAGTAGATGAGGAAGAGAGACAAAAAATTGATAGATATCAAGACCGGAAAATAAAAATAAGAAGGATATGAGATATGCCAGTGGATACTGTACCCATAATCATAGGGATACTAGGCATGATCCCACTGAAAAGGTACCTAGAAAAATTAAATGCTGAAGAAGCTACAGGACTCATGCAGAAGAGTGTGCTCCTGGAGACAGTACTGAAAAATCAAATGCTGAATGGGCTCCAGGGCTCATGAGAAGAGTGTGCTCCTGGAGACAGTACACATAGTACGGAAAGTGAGGACGCCAAAGGAAGCAGGATGCAACCCAGAACCCCACACTATAAAACCGCCCAGTCGAATAGGATGACTTAGAGAAAGCGCCCCTCCCCAACCAAAAAAAATCATTAATATAATTAATTTTCCTTTATCCATATGATAATGCTATTAATATGAAGACTACTACAGACAGAAATAATGACGCTAATAGTGCTCATAACACTTGCGATAATAATAATAATAATAATAATAATAATAATAATAATAATAATAAAACACCAAGAGATGAAGGGCACGATCAGGAAAGAATATATGCAGAGACTCAAGGCGATACTCAAGTCAAAACTTAATGCCAGAAATGTGATAAAAGCCATATAAACACATGGGCAGTGCCAGTAATCAGATACGTGCAGGAATAGTAGAATGGACGAAGGCAGAACTTCGCAGCATAGACCAGAAAACGAGGAAACATATGACAATACACAAAGCACTACACCCAAGAGCAAATACAGACAGACTATACATGACACGAAAGGAAGGAGGGAGAGGACTACTAAGTATAGAGGACTGCGTCAACATCGAGAACAGATCACTGGGGCAATATATGAAAACCAGTAAAGACGAGTGGCTCAAGAGTGCATGGGAAGACGGAATGATAAAAGTAGACGAAGACCCAGAAATATACAGAGACAGGAGAATGAAAGGCAGAACAGAGAACAGAGGAGTGGCACAACAAACCAATGCACGGACAATACATGAGACAGACTAAAGAACTAGCCAGCGATGACACGTGGCAATGGCTACTGAGGGGAGACCTCAAGAAGGAAACTGAAGGAATGATAACAGCAGCACAAGATCAGGCCCTAAGAACTATTTAGATATGTTCAAAGAACGATAGATGGAAATAACATCTCTCCCATATGTAGGAAGTGTAATACGAAAAATGAAACCATAAACCACATAGCAAGCGAATCCGGCACTTGCACAGAACCAGTACAAAAAGAGGCATGATTCAGTAGCAAAAGCCCTTCACTGGAGCCTGTGCATGAAACACCAGCTACCTTGCAGTAATAAGTGGTACGAGCACCAACCTGAAGAAGTGATAGAAAACGATCAGGCAAAGATCGTCTGGGACTGTGGTATCAGAACAGATAGGGTGATACGTGCAAATAGACCAGACGTGACGTTGATTGACAAAATCAAGAAGAAAGTATCACTCATTGATGTCGCAATACCATGGGACACCAGAGTTGAAGAGAAAGAAAGGGAAAAAATGGATAAGTATCAAGACCTGAAAATAGAAATAAGAAGGATATGGGATATGCCAGTGGAAATTGTACCCATAATCATAGGAATACTAGGCACGATCTCAAGATCCCTGAAAAGGAATCTGGAAAAACTAGAGGCTGAATTAGCTCCAGGACTCATGCAAAAGAGTGTGATCCTAGAAACGGCGCACATAGTAAGAAAAGTGATGGACTCCTAAGGAGGCAGGATGCAACCCGGAACCCCACACTATAAATACCACCCAGTCGAATTGGAGGACTGTGATAGAGTAAAAATAAATAAATAAATAAATAAAAATGATAATAATAATAATAATGATATATTGAAAATAATGGCAGAATTCACAGAATTGATTTCATACAAAATTCTTATGATTTGTCTTTCTGGCACGTTGGTATTACAAAGTAGCTGTCCAATATTTTATAAAATCAATTTTCTGTGAATTCTACCATTATTTAAAAAAAAACATTTTTGTAGGAGGGTATGTTTCCAGCATACACAAATAATAATAATAATAATAATAATAATAATAATAATAATAATAATAATAATAATAATAATATCACAAAATACTTGACGTTCCAATCAAATTCCCGTGAGAGCTTCAGACAAGTCCAAAACGAAGCTCAGCGCGAAGCTGATTGATACCTGGCGACATGCCATTTCATTAGCGGGAGTCCCAGGTAATTGCCATTTACCGTCGTCAGGTGATGAAAACACTGATTCATTGCCTCTTAACTACCTTGCAGGGTAATTAGTTCCTAAATTACTTCCCATGTCCATTTCAATGCGCGCTTTTTCGTAACCGTAGTCTGTGACCCGGCCGAAAATTTAATGTTTATCTCATCTGTAAGAATTAACTGTCTGTTATCAATTTCCCTAGATGTTGCAATTGATGACGGTGTTTGTTTGTTTGTTTGTTTGTATGGTGTTTTTACGTTGCATAGAACCAGTGGTTTTT
>NC_087217.1:59424139-59436639 GCF_015104395.2 Macrobrachium nipponense | reverse complement strand
TGACTCTACACACCTGAAGGATGACGAATCAGCACACATTAAGGTGACGATTATCACCTGAACGATGATTCTACACACCTGAAGGATGACTCTACACACCTGAAGGATGACGTTACACACCTGAACGATGACTCTACACACCTGAACGATGACTCTACACACATGAAGGATGACGATACACACCTGAAGGATGACTCTACATACCTGAAGGATGAATATACACACCTGAAGAATGGCTCTACACACCTGAAAGATGACTCTACACACCTGAAGGATGACATTACACACCTGAACGATGACTCTACACACCTGAAGGATGACGATACACACATGAAGGATGACGATATACAACTGAAGGATGACTCTACACACCTGAAGGATGACTCTACACACAGGAAGGATGACGATACACACAGGAAGGATGACGATACACACCTGAAGGATGACGTTACACACCTGAAGGATGACTCTACACACCTGAAGGATGACTATACACACCTGAAGGATGACGTTACACACCTGAAGGATGACTCTACACACCTGAAGGATGACTCTACAAACATGAAGGATGACGATACACACCTGAAATATGACGCTACACACCTGAAGAATGACTCTACACACCTGAAGGATGACTCTACACACCTGAAGAATGACTCTACACACCTGAACGATGAATATACACACCTGAAGAATGACTCTACACACCTGAAGGATGACTCTACACACCTGAACGATGAATATACACACCTGAAGAATGACTCTACACACCTGAAAGATGACTCTACACACCTGAAGAATGACTCTACACACCCAAAAGATGACTCTACACACATGAAAAATGACTCTACACAACTGAAGGATGACTCTACACACCTGAAAGATGAATATACACACCTGATGAATGACTCTACACACCTGAAGGATGACTCTTCACACCTGAAAGATGACTCTACACACCTGAAGAATGACTCTACACCTGAAAGATGACTCTACACACATGAAGGATGACTTTACACACCTGAAGAACGATTCTACACACTTGAAGGATGACTCTTCCACACCTGAAAGATGAATATACACACCTGAAAGATGACTACACACCTGAAAGATGACTACACACCTGTAGGATGACTCTACTCACAAGAAAGATGACCCTACACACCTGAAGAATGACTCTACACACCTGAAGGATGACTCTACACACATGAAGGATGACTCTACACACCTGAAAGATGACTCTACACACCTGAAAGATGACTCTAAGCACCTGAAAGATGAATATACACACCTGAAGAATGACACTACACACCTGAAGGATGACGTTACACACCTGAAGGATGACTCTACACACCTGAAAGATGAATATACACACCTGAAGGATGACTCTACACCACCTTGAAGGGAATATACACAACCTGGGAAATTATGGGGACCCTCTTTTACACCACCAGAAAGATAATATAGCCCACACTGAAGATGTGCTCACAAAACTGAAAAGGTGATAAACACACCTTTGAAGGTTTGACGTTAACCCCACCCACCTGGAAACGATGGACTCTTTTACCCCACACCCATTGAGGGAAAATGACGTTACACAAACTGAAGATTTTGACTCTACAACCCTGAACGAAATGGGACTCTTACCCCCCCCCACCACCATTAAGGAAAGTGGACGATTTTACAACACCTGAAGGGGGATGACGCTACAACCAGAATGATTGAACGATAAAAAAAAAACACCACCTGAAGGATGACTCTACATAACCTGAAGGATGATATACACACCTGGGGAAGGGGGGGGGGGGAATGGCTCTACAACCTGAAAGATGACTCTACCAACCTGAAGGATGGACTTACACACCTGAACGATGACTCTTTTACGCCAAACCCTTGAAGGATGGAAGGGATACACCTGAGGATGGACCCATTATTACAATGAACGTGACCTAACACCTGAACGATGACTCTACCACACCATGAAAGGATTGAACGATTACACCCACCCCCTGAAAGGACTTGGACCCCCCCCCCCCCCGTTACCACACCCTGAAGGATGACTCTTTACACCCACCTGAAGGAGACCACGTACAAACATGAGGATGGGGACAGATACACCACCTGAAATATTGACCGGGTACACACCTGAAGGGAATTGACTTCTACCACACCCCCTGGAAAAAGGATGGACTCTCAACCTGAAGGATGACCTACAACACCTGAACGATGCTCTACACCCCCTGAAAGATGACTCTCAAACCACACCTGGAAGGAATGACCATTAAACACCCACCTGGAAACGGATGGGAAACTTCAAAAACGACACCTTGGAAGGGAATTGGGACTGAGTACACAACATGGAAGGGATGGTTAACATTCTACAACCTGGGAAATGGATGGGACTCCTACCCCAACACCTGAAACGGATGGTGGGACTCTACACAAACATTGAAGGGGGATGGACGATTGTTACCCACCACCTGAGGTGGGGATTTGACGTTCCTACCAACAACCTGAAGGATGGGGGGACTCTTAACACACCTGAAGGGTGGGGAACCTTCTACAACAAAACCATGGGAAGGGATGGTGGGTGGGAACGTACACACCTCAAAATTAGATCTCTTACCAAACCACCTCCTGAAGAAGGAATGGGGGGGACTTCTACACCACCTGAAATGGAGGGACTCTACCACCCCACCTGAAGGAATTGGGGAACTCTTACACACCATGAAAACGGATGGTGGGGGGACCTCTACCACACCTGGAATTCAATGGACCCTCTACACACCTGACAAAGGTGAATATACACCCTTGAAAGAATGGACCTTCTAACACCAAAACCCTGAAGGATGGGAACTTTCTACACAACCTGGAAAACAACGGATGGAAATTATAACCCACACCTGAGAATTAAACTTTCTTTTTTACAAACCTTCCTGGAAAGGAAACGGACTCCTACACCTCCATGGGGGAAAGAATGGGGAACCTACTACCAACCCACCCCAAAAAGGATGGGGGGGGGGGAACTCTATCTACCAACATTATGAAAAATGGCTATACCCACAAACTTGAAAAGGATGAACCGCTACACAACCTGAAAAAGATGAATATTTACACAACACCCTGATGGGGAATGGGGGGACTCTACCACACCTGAAGGATGACTTCGTTCCACACCTCAAAAGATGGCAAATACACCACCACCTGAAGAAATGGGGACTCTACACAACCCTTTGAAAGGATATGACTCTAACCACAACCCTGAAGGATGAATTTACCCACAAACCCTTGAAAGAAAATGACCTCTACCCCACCCCCCACCCTTGGGAAGGAGGGTGGACCTCTTTTTACACCTACCTGGAAAGGGGATGGACTCTCTTAACAACACCTGAAAAAAAAACGATTGGGGGAAAATATTTAAAAACACACCTTGAAAAGAACTAAACTCTTTAACCTAACCTCTAAAGGGAAAAAAGCGAACTTCTACCCAACTCCTTGAAGAAAAATTGGGTGACTTCCTAACCACACCCCAAAAGGCGGGGATGACTCCTTTAAAAACACAATTGAAAAAAAAAATTGGCTTGCTACCACAAACTGAAGGATGACTTCTTACCCCCCACAACCTGAAAGATGAATTTAACCCCACAAACCTGAATGGGAATTGGGGACCTCTTTTACTACCCACCTGAAAATTGGACCTTCCTACCCAACACCTGAAGGATGGGGAAATTTTACACACCCTTTTTGAAGAAATGGAAGCCTTCTTTGTTACCACACAACCTGCAAAAAAAGATGGGGGGGGGACTTCTAGACCACCTGAAAGAGAATATACACACCTGAAAGATGACTACACACCCTGAAATGATGAATAAACACCTGAAGAATGACTCTACACACATGAAGGAGACTCTACCCACACCCTGAAAGGATGACTCCTACACAAACCCTGAAAAGATGATTATACACACATGAAGGATGACTCTACACGCTCCTGTAAGATGGAATAGACACACTGAAGGATGATGGCTACACACCTGAAAGTTGAAACTATACACACCTTGAAAAACGATGAATTATTACACACTGAAGGAGACGCCTACACACCTGAAAGATGTAATATACACACCTGAAGGAATGACGCTTACAACACCATTGAAGGATGACTCTACACACCTGAAAGATGAATAATACGACGTTTTACACACCTGTAAGGAATGACGCTACACACCGAAGATGAAGGATTACCACTAAAAAGATGAATATTACACACCGAAAGGATGGGACTCTAACGACACCTGAAGATGATCTACAAACTCCTGAAGAATGACGTTACCACACCTGAAGGATGGACTCTACACAACCGAAGATGAATATACAACCTGTAAAATGAGCTACACAAATGAAGATGACGTTACACACCTGAAAGGATGACTCTAACACACCTGAAACGGATGAATATACACACCATGAAGGATGGACTATACCAACACCTGAAGAATGAATATACACACCTGAAGGAGACTCTACACACAATGAACGATAAATATAACACCTGAAGAATGGATCCAACCTGAAAGGTGACTCTACACAACCCGAAGGCTGACGTTACCCAACCTAACCTGAACAATTGACTTTACACAGTTGAAGGATGACTCTACACACATGAAGATGAGACGTTACCAACCTGAACGATGATTTCTACACAAACGTCTGAAGGATGACTCTACACACCTACAGATGACGTTACCACCAACCTGAACGATGACTTCTACACACCGAAGGATGACTTCTACAAACACCCTGAGGATGAACGTTTACACACCTTTGAACGATGACTCTACACACCTGAAAGGATGGACTCTACCCACAGGACAGTTGACGATACACCAAACTGAAGATGACGCTAACACACCAAATGAATGGATCTAACACACCTGAGGATCTACCATACCTGAAGGATGAATATACACACCTGAAGAACTGGCTCTACAACACCTGAAAGAAAATTGACTCTACCACAAACCCTGAAGGATGACATTACCTACCCTGAACGATGACTCTAAACGCACCTGAAGGATGACGATACACATCATGAAGGTATGACGATATACCAAACTGAACCGATGGACTCCTACACTCCTGAAGGATGACTCCTACACACCTGAAGGATGGACGTTACACACCACCTGAAGGATTGACTCCTACAAACATGAACGGATGACTCCTACAACACCTGTAAGGAATGACGCGACAAACATTGAAGGATGACGATACACACCTGAAATATGAGCGCTACAACACCTGAAGAATGACTCTACAACACCTTGAAGGATGACTCTACAAACACCTGAAGAATGACTCTACACACCTGAACGATGACTCTACCACACCTGAAGAATGACTCTACAACACCTTTGAATCGATGAATATACCCCCGAAACAACCTAAAGAACTCTTACAACAACACCCCCTGAAGGATGACTCTACACACCTGAACAACTGAATATACAACACCTGAAGAATAGACTCTAACACAACACCTGGAAAGATGACTCTACCACCACCTGAAGAATGACCTATACAACCCACCTGAAGAATGACTCCTACACACCTGAAACTGATAAATAAATAACACACCCTTGAAGAATGGCTCCACAACTTGAAAGGTGACTCCTACAGCACCCGAGCCCAAGTCCTGACGTTACAAAACCACCTGAACGATGACTTTACACCGACCTGAAGGATGACTCACATCTATCCACACCATGAAGGATGACGTTACACACCTGAACAATGATTCTACACACCTGAAGGATGACTCTACACACCTGAAGGATGACGTTACACACCTGAACGATGACTCTACACACCTGAAGGATGACTCTACACACATGAAGGATGACGATACACACCTGAAGGATGACGTTACACACCTGAAGGATGACTCTACACACCTGAAGGATGACGATACACACCTGAAATATGACGCTACACACCTGAAAAATGACTCTACACACCTGAAGGATGACTCTACACACCTGAAAGATGAATATACACACCTGAAGGATGACTCTACACACCTGAAGAATGACTCTACACACCTGAACGATGAATATACACACCTGAAGAATGACTCTACACACCTGAAGGATGACTCTACACACCTGAAGGATGACTCTACACACCTGAACAATGAATATACACACCTGAAGAATGACTCTACACACCTGAAAGATGACTCTACACACCTGAAGAATGACTCTACACACCTGAAAGATGAATATACACACCTGAAGAATGACTCTACACACCCAAAAGATGACTCTACACATATGAAAAATGACTCTACACAACTAAAGGATGACTCTACACACCTGAAAGATGAATATACACACCTGATGAATGACTCTACACACCTGAAGGATGACTCTTCCACACCTGAAAGATGAATATACACACCTGAAAGATGACTCTACACACCTGAAGAATGACTCTACACACCTGAAAGATGACTCTACACACCTGAAGGATGACTTTACACACCTGAAGAATGACTCTACACACCTGAAGGATGACTCTACACACCTGAAGGATGACTCTACACACCTGAAAGATGACTTTACACACCTGAAGAATGACTCTACACACCTGAAGGATGACTCTTCCACACCTGAAAGATGAATATACACACCTGAAAGATGACTACACACCTGAAAGATGACTACACACCTGAAAGATGACTCTACACACCTGAAGGATGACTTTACACACCTGAAGAATGACTCTACACACCTGAAGATGACTCTTCCACACCTGAAAGATGAATATACACACCTGAAAGATGACTAAACCTGAAAGATGACTACACACCTGAAGAATGACTCTGCACACCTGAAGGATGACTCTACACATCTGAAGGATGACGTTACACACTGAAGGATGAGTTACACACCTTGGGAAAGGATGACTCTACACACCTGAAAGATGAATATACACACCTGAAGGATGACTGTACACACCTGAAAGATGAATATACACACCTAAAGGATAACTCTACACACCTGAAAGATGAATATACACACCTGAAGGATGACTCTACACATCTGAAAGATGACTCTACACACCTGAAAGATGAATATACACACCTGAAGGATGACGGTACACACCTAAAGGATGACTCTACACACCTGAAAGATGAATATACACACCTGAAGGATGACTCTACACACCTGAAAGATGAATATACACACCTGAAGGATGACTCTACACACCTGAAAGATGACTCTACACACCTGAAAGATGACTACATACCTGAAGGATGATTCTACACACCTGAAAGATGAATATACACACCTGAAGGATGACTCTACACACATGAAAGATGAATATACACACCTGAAGGATGACACTACACACCTGTAAGATGAATATACACACCTGAAGGATGATGCTACACACCTGAAGGTTGACTCTACACACTTGAAAGATGAATATACACACCTGAAGGATGACGCTACACACCTGAAAGATGAATATACACACCTGAAGGATGACGCTACACACCTGAAGGATGACTCTACACACCTGAAAGATGAATATACGACGGTACACACCTGAAGGATGACTCTACACACCTGAAAGATGAATATACACACCTAAAAAAGATGAATATACACACCTGAACGATGACTCTACACACCTGAAAGATGAATATACACACCTAAAGGATGACTCTACACACCTGAAAGATGAATATACACAACTGAAAGATGACGCTACACACCTGAAGGATGACTCTACACACCTGAAAGATGAATATACACACCTGAAGGATGACTCTACACACCTGAAAGATGAATATACACACGTAAAGGATGACTTTACACACCTGAAAGATGAATATACACACCTGAAGGATGACGCTACACACCTGAAGGATGACTCTACACACCTGAAAGATGATTCTACCTACCTGAAGGATGACTCTACACACCTGAAAGATGAATATACACACCTAAAGGATGACGCTACACACCTGAAGGATGACTCTACACACATGAAGGATGACTCTACACACCTGAAAGATGACTCTACACACCTGAAGGATGACTCTACACACCTGAAAGATGAATATACACACCTGAAGGATGACGCTACACACCTGAAGGATGACTCTACACACCTGAAAGATGACTCTACACACCTGAAGGATGACTCTACGCACCTGAAGTTTGACTCTACACACCTGAAGGATGACTCTACACACCTGAAGAATGACTCTACACACTTGAAGGATGACTCTACATACCTGAAAGATGAATATACACACCTGAAGGATGACTCTACACACCTGAAGAATGACTCTACACACCTGAAGGATGACTCTACACACCTGAAAGATGAATATACACACCTGAAGGATGACTCTACACACCTGAAGAATGACTCTACACACCTGAAGGATGACTCTACAAACCTGAAGGATGACACTACACACCTGAAGGATGACACTACACACCTGAAGAATGACTCTACACACCTGAAGGATGACACTACACACCTGAATGATGACTCTACACACCTGAAGGATGACTCTACACACCTGAAGGATGACACTACACACCTGAAGAATGACTCTACACACCTAAAGGCATGACTACATACACAAACCAGAATGACTCCAAAACAAACACTTAAGGATTACCCTACACACCTTGAGGATGCTCTACACCACCCTGAAGGATGACACTACACATGCCTGAAGATGACTCTACACCTGAAGGATGACCACTACACACCTGAAGAATGACTCTACAAACACCTGAAGAATGCCACTACACACCATAAAGAAATCTCTACACTAAAGGATGACTTCTACACCTGAAGAATGACTCTACACACCTGAATGGATGACACTACACACGAAAGAAGAATGATATACACCACCTGAAGGATGACTCTACACACCTGAAGAATGACTCTACACACCCCCTGAATGGATGACTCTAACTACACCATGAGATTGAACACTACACACCTTGAAAGATGACTACAAAACACCCCAAGGAATGACTCTATACACCTTGAAGATGACCCCTCGCCACACTGAAGGAGTTTCTACACACCTGAAGAAATGAAGCTACACCATGAAGGCTGACGCTACACAACCTGAAAGATTGACTTACACACACCTGACAAGGATGCAATATACACACCTGAAGGATGAACTACCCACCTAAGGATGACGCTACACACCTGAAGGATGACCTCTAGCACACTTGAAGAATGACATACAACAGCTGAAGGATGACTCCCACACTGAAAGAGGAAATACCATGAATGTACGCTATACTTTTTGAAGGATGACACCCTACACACCTGAAGGGATGACGCTGACACATCTGAAGGATGACGCTACACCAACTGACAGATGACTCACCACATGAGGATGACTACACACCTGGAAGAAATGGAAAAAAAACGGGCTACACACATACCGAATACGCTACACACTGAAGATGACTAACACACACACCTGAAGGATGAATATACACACCTGAAGGATGACTACACACCTGAAGGATGACGCTACACACCTGAAGGATGACTCTACACACTTGAAGAATGACGATACACACCTGAAGGATGACTCCACACACCTGAAAGATGAATATAACCACCTGAAGGATGACGCTATACTTTTGAAGGATGACCCTACACACCTGAAGGATGACGCTACACATCTGAAGGATGACGCTACACAACTAAAAGATGACTACACACACACATATGAAGGATGACGCTACACACCTGAATGCAAATATACTGGAATCACCGCTGGTTCTTGCTGGCCGACATGAAACCAGACGTTCATCCAAGATGGCAGGCGCAACGCTAAGCATCTGTCAGCTGGGATTACCAGCAGATTTACTCACCTTTAAAAGCCTCAAAAGCAGGTCAGACTTCCGGGCCGGAAATGCATTACGAAATGCATTACAAGTCGGAAATGCGGAATGGAAATAAACGGGAAGTTTTACACAATATGGGGAACATCCATCAAGCCTTAGCGAAGGCAAGATAGATCTGAATATTCAAGGAGGTTTAGGTCCAAAAGATCCCGCAAGGGGACTAGTGCCAGTGCCGTCAGCGTGCCTCACGCGGTGCACTGTAGGCAATATTTACGGTTCTTTGAAGCGTGTCTTCGGCCCCTAGCTGCAACCACTTTTATTCTTTTAAGTGTCCTTCCGTCCATATTCTCTTCCTTCCATTTTACTCTCTGAATGACCTCCTCATATGTCCTAGTGCAGTGGTCTTCAAACTGTGGCTGGTTATCAGGTGGGCCACGGAAAAAAAAAATTTAAATTGAAAGTTGAATAAACAATATATAAAAATAGAAATAAAAGTATATTTTCTTTTATCCGGATCTATAATTTTAAATAAACAGTATATGTAAAGATACGGAAATAAATATATTTTCTTTTTCTTATTCTATCCCAGTAATTGTTCACTAGTTAATTTTTAGATCATAAAAATGGCCATGAAAAGATTCTGAGCATATTTGTTTAATGAATTTATGAAAATCTATATTTTGAATTTATGGTAATAACATGTAAAAAAATTTCAGTTCCAGGAACTATTTGTTATACGTTGAACTTATCAATTCCTATTCTGAAGTAGTAGGCCATGGGTATTTGGAGATATCTAAAGTAGGCCATGACCTCAAAAAGTTTGAAGACCACTGTCCTAGTGCTTGGTCTTTGGCCTAAATTTCATAATCCATTCCAGGTTCAAAAGCTAACTCTTTCTGGGGTTTGATCCTAGAAATCGGAGAATATTCGCTGCACTGTTTGGAAGGCGGTAGTTTCCTTAAAAGCCCTGTCCACACTAGGAAACATTGTTTACAAACAACGTTTGCGCAAACAATGTTCCTTGTCCAGACCTCAGTTATCGTCAGGATGCTTGTCGGTGCAGTAGCCTTTGTATTCTGTTTGGCTATTTGAATGCACTCGAGGAGGAGGGATAAGAGAAAGAAGAAGAGATGGGTAATAGGAAAGTTTTTAGAAAAAAGGAGCGTGTCATGCTGACTTGCTTCTGGCGAAAATGAAAATAAATACATATATACGTACGTACATGCATACATACATACACTGTACATTTGTATATATACGATAGAATATGCATAATAAATATATATATATATATATATATATATATATATATATATATATATGATATATATATATAGTATATTATATAAATATATATATATATATATATATATATATATATATATATATGTAAACATTTACATACATCATACATTTGTTTATATACATAAACACACAGAAACACTATATGTTTTCCATTCTGGATGGGAAACAAATATGCGGTAAAAAGTGTTTGCAAACTTTGTTTGCAAACAATGTTTTCTAGTGTGGACAGTCCTTTAGAAAAGCAGTCAAAGAGCTTGCTTGCTAAGTAACCGAAAACACTATGACGTGCGTCATCTGTTTATTAAGCACCTTCTTACAAATTTCTCATGTGGATGACTTGAGAGGCTTAAGAACTTTTACTGGGGGCATGAAATTGGGTAAAGTCTGGAACTTGAAAATCTCGACTAAATAATTGACAGTATCAATAATGTCATTTTGCTTAGTTTAACCCAAGATCAAAACCATGCGTAAATAGCGTGGAGATCATCGTATGTGTCTGCAGTAGCTGAAACAGGGTCTTTCAAATTCATTGAAGTACGGGAGATGCAGTATGAGGGAGATGAAATTAAACCATTCCCTTGATCGATATGAATGTGACTAAAGAAAAGCATATTAATGATGAAGGAAATGGCATGAAATACAGAGTTTAGGGCAGAGATCAAGCACTGGAAGCAATGAGGTCATTCAGCGCTGGAAAGGAAAATGAGATTAGGTAGGTTACAAATGCGTAACAGGAAGAAAACTTCGAAGCTGCACCATGAAATAAATGTTAGGAGAGGGTGGATAGCCTGATGGAAGAAAGGTAATATGAATGGAGATACAGTAAAAGGAATAAACGGGGTTGCAGCTAGGTGCCGAAGGGACGCTGCAAAGAACCTTTAATAATGCCTACAGTTCACCCCGTGAGGAGCACTGAAGGCTCTCCCTCCTACGGGGATTAATGATTAAAAGACTGGTAAAAATGACGCAGAGTCGCACAAAAATATTCCATAAGCACATGAACTTCCGAGTTAATTCTCTGGCAGTCGGTACATAATAATTATAATGATTTCAACGAATGCGTCGTAGCTAATCATTTCGGATTTCATGTCAGAAGTTACGTCAAACAGCGAAGAACATAATTACATGACACGTGGAAAGAGATGCGAGGGACGTCATTGCCTCGTCATGCAAGTGATAAACACGTCACTGATCTCTGTGTTCACCTAGATATATTTAATAAATGAGAAACAAGTAATAAATGCTTCGACGTTTCTTCGGCGCAATCGAGTTTTCTATACAGCATAT
>NC_087217.1:59404139-59419139 GCF_015104395.2 Macrobrachium nipponense | reverse complement strand
ACGTACACCCTATGTGAACTCTCTCGAGAGAGACTGAGATTTTCCAGTCCTGTGACTGGCTTATCAACAGCCAATCAGGGGCGTCGTCGGGACTGGCCTAGATATCAGGTGCACGGCTGATGTGAATCTACTATAGTACTAAACACGGCGTCCCAAGGAGCTTCCGCCATGTTTGATACTAGCACTAGTAGGTGACGCGTAAGTAATAAATAGCAAGTCAAAGTAGTACCCGATATTTTATCAAGCAACTACTTGTCCGACTACTTCCAAACGAGTGGAGGACAAGGACTATCCTTGGTCTTAGACCATAGTACTATCCACACCGTCAATGAGCCGCACTCTATGAATACACTTTTCTTTCTTCCTGCGTGATAGCTTGAGAATAGGGCGTTTTTTAGACTTAAAAAAAAAGGAAAAAGAATTTTTCTCCCCCGAGGTTTAGCCTTACAGGTTTCAGAACTCACTTTTGGGTCTATAATTTGGAGTTACTGCAAATAATGCAGTTACATTTTGGAGCGTATTTCACAGGGTAACTGAAGGTCATTCAAAACTGGAAATCACAGAGAGAGAGAGAGAGAGAGAGAGAGAGAGAGAGAGAGAGAGAGAGAGCTGCCGCATTGAGAATGAATTTTTAGGAAACGCTCATTCGAAGCGTCATATGAGCAATCAAAGTATCCCCTCGTATATCGAATTTTGAAATATAGTTCAGTTATATTCGACATATTCACATTGCTAGGATGTAACAGGGAAAGCCAAAAAGATTTTTAGCCTATTTTGATTCGTAAGAAAAATTAATGTAATTATGACGAACAAATTGTATTTTCAGAATCGTTAGTATAACAACTCTTGGAAAATATATATATTGCTCAGTAATGCTTTAATAAAGCTTAGATATGAACATACATGTCAGGTAAATGTAATTTTCTTCGAGTCAAATGTGAAAAGCCCGTTATTAAGAATGATGGAAAGAAATGTTGAATGTTAAATAGGTTTTGAAACTGTCAAAAGAAACGTGCAAGATATATATATATATATATATATATATATATATATATATATATATATAATATATTATATATATGCGCATACATATGTATATTTCATAACTGCGCATTATCTGATAATACATACACTCCATAACTATTCTATACCATAGGTTAAGAATATCAAGACCAAAATTTCCAAGGTTTTCTAAAAAAAAAAAATAATAATAATAATATTAATAAAAAAAAAGTCCTTGTCACGAAGAGACGCAGCATCCCCTACCGGAAACGCCCTGAAGAAACCGTTCCAGGCAAGGTTCCAGGTCCACGAAAGCATATATTCAACGCTGCCGAAATTCTTCGGAGATGGGCAGGTCTCGGCGGAGTGGCGGGTCTGTGAGAGGAGGAGGAGGAGGAGGAGGAGGAGGGGAAAAGGTAACTTCCAGTGACGTCACTGGAAACTTGCCAGAGATTTTCTTGTAGGAATTTCCAGCAAGGATTCTTAAGGTTATTCTGATAACGGTTATGCAAATGATACCCGAGTCGTATTAATGCTTGTACACAATATTCAAGACATTTCGAGGTGTCCCTGAATGCTTGGAAAAATTAATAAATGAAATACCAAGAGATATTGAGGGACACGTTATCTTATCTAGCGAGTGATTCTGATTTCGCAGATAGAATGGCATGATATAAGTTTATACATAGAGAAATATTTTCGAAATGCCTTTTATAATAATAATAATAATAATAATAATAATAATAATAATAATAATAATAATAATAATATTAATAATAATTTGCCTTAGTCAACATACAAAAAGGCAAAGTAACGAGAACTGAAAGGATAAAGCTACCAGATGGGAGCAACATCAAACATATAGATGAGACTGGATACAAATACCTGGGAATAATGGAAGGAGGGGATATAAAACACCAAGAAATGAAGGACACGATCAGGAAAGAATATATGCAGAGACTCAAGGCCATACTCAAGTCAAAACTCAACGCCGGAAATATGATAAAAGCCATAAACACATGGGCAGTGCCAGTAATCAGATACAGCGCAGGAATAGTGGAATGGACGAAGGCAGAACTCCGTACCATAGATCAGAAAACCAGGAAACATATGACAATACACAAAGCACTACACCCAAGAGCAAATAAGGACAGACTATACATAACACGAAAGGAAGGAGGGAGAGGACTACTAAGTATTGAGGACTGCGTCAACATCGAGAACAGAGCACTGGGGCAATATCTGAAAACCAGTGAAGACGAGTGGCTAAAGAGTGCATGGGAAGAAGGACTAATAAAAGTAGACGAAGACCCAGAAATATACAGAGACAGGACAATGACAAACAGTACAGGACTGGCACAACAAACCAATGCACGGACAATACATGAGACAGACTAAATAACTAGCCAGCGATGACACATGGCAATGGCTACAGAGGGGAGAGCTAAAGAAGGAAACTGAAGGAATGATAACAGCGGCATAAGATCAGGCCCTAAGAACCAGATATGTTCAAAGAACGATAGCCGGAAATAACATCGCTCCCATATGTAGGAAGTGCAATACGAAAAATGAAACCATAAACCACATAGCAAGCAAATGCCCGGCACTTGCACAGAACCAGTACAAAAAGAGGCATGATTCAGTGGCAAAAGCCCTCCACTGGAGCCTGTGCAAGAAACATCAGCTACTTTGCAGTAATAATTGGTACGAGCACCAACCTGAGGGAGTGATAGAAAACGATCAGGCAAAGATCCTCTGGGACTAAAGTATCAGAACAGATAGGGTGATACGTGCAAATAGACCAGACGTGACGTTGATCGACAAAGTAAAGAAGAAAGTATCACTCATTGATATCGCAACACCATGGGACACAAAAGTTGAAGAGAAAGAGAGGGAAAAAATGGATAAGTATCAAGATCTGAAAATAGAAATAAGAAGGATATGGGATATGCCAGTGGAAATCGTACCCATAATCATAGGAGCACTAGGCACGATCCCAAGATCCCTGAAAAGGAATCTGGAAAAACTAGAGGCTGAAGTAGCTCCAGGACTCATGCAGAAGAGTGTGATCCTAGAAACGGCGCACATAGTAAGAAAAGTGATGGACTCCTAAGGAGGCAGGATGCAACCTGGAACCCCACTCTATAAATACCACCTAGTCGAATTAGAGGACTGTGATAGAGCAAAAAATAAAATAATAATAATAATAAGTGGTACGAACACCAACCTGAAGGAGTGATAGAAAACGATCTGGCAAAGATCCTCTGGGAAAATGGTATCAGAGCAGATAGGGTGATAAGTGCAAATAGACCAGACGTGACGTTGATTGACAAAATCAAGAAAAAAGTATCACTCATTGATGTCGCAATACCATGGGACACCAGTGTTGAAGAGAAAGAAAGGGAAAAAATGGAGAAGTATCAAGATCTGAAAATAGAAATAAGAAGGATATGGGATATGCCAGTGGAAATTGTACCCATAATCATAGGAGCACTAGGCACGATCCCAAGATCCCTGAAAAGGAATCTGGAAAAACTAGAGGCTGAAGTAGCTCCAGGACTCATGCAGAAGAGTGTGATCCTAGAAACGGCGCACATAGTAAGAAAAGTGATGGACTCCTAAGGAGGCAGGATGCAACCCAGAACCCCACTCTATAAATACCACCCAGTCGAATTAGAGGACTGTGATAGAGCAAAAAAAAAAATTATTATTATTATTATTATTATTATTATTATTATTATTATTATTATTTATTATTATGTAACTTGTAAATTAATTAACCCTAATCTATACTTCTTATGAAGTATCAGAAAACTCAGAATAATAATAATAATAATAATAATTCGGGTCAGCGTGAGTTAATCCACGATCAGATCAGAATGAAAATAGTCACGAAAAACCATAAATCACTGCCACTAATAAACCACGATAAAGTGACAGAAGTGGGGGGGGGGGGGTGGATGGCGGAGGGGGAAGGGGTCGGGGAAGTGCGCAATGTAATGAGCAGTTGGGGGAAGGAGGGAGGGGGGAGGGTACGAGTGGTTGTAAGGTGAGTGATTTAGTCTTGGACTCTGAGTGGGGTGGTGTGGGGAAAATGCCGCAGTGTAAGTATTCCTCGCTATAGGATTGGAATATTCAATTTTGGCCAAAGGCCAACTACTGGGACCTATGAGGTCATTCAGCGCTGGAAGGGAAATTATGTTTCATGTCAGTTTTTATTCATGACATCACTTACAATAGATTACAACAAATCTCCAACCACATACATTGATCTAGAATACATTGCTTTTAATCTGATAGCAATCCATTGTGAAATGCTTACACATTTTGGAAGCTTTTGTGTTATCTACGATCAAACGTTCTTGTATACTTTCTTGGCTTTGAATACTTTTACAATATAATTTCACAAAATCAAAGCTACTGAGAGTAAGAGTTTGAAAGATGCAACAGAAGGAAAACAACTGTTAGGTGGGAGATAAGATGGAAGAAAGAGAATATGAACGGAGGTACAGTAAAAGGAATGAAAGGAGCTGCATCTAGGTGCTGAAGGGACACTGTAAAGATCCTTAAGTAATTCCTACTGGTGCACTGAGGGCACTACCACGACGGAGTCTTCCTCACGACAGGTTAAATATCTCTGTCTGCAGATCCCTTTAACCATTGGTGCATTGCGTTCTGTCATTTGCAGCATATCCGTACCCTTAAGTCTCTTAGCTGTCCAACTTCTTTGACTTTGGTTGCTTCGCATTTTCATCTATCCTTTCAGAACGAATCCTTAAATGGTCTGGTCATATTTCATAACTATAATGCTAACTATATAATCAATTGAACGACAGCAAAAAAGTAAATTATTTGAGTTACATAAACTATAGTCCTGACAATATTATCAGCTTAATGAAGGAAAGACAAGAAATCATCTGAGTTACATGAATTATAGTCCTGACTATATAATCAGCTTTATGAAGGAAAAAAGAATTTATTTGAGTTACATTAACTGCAGTCCTGACTATATGATCAGCTTAGTGAAGGACAAAAAGGAATTTGAATTACAATAACTATAGTGCTAATTAATTATTAATTTAATGATAAAAAAGGAAATTATTTGAGCTTAACTATAGTGATAATTACATAATCAATTTAATGAGGGAAAAAAGGAATTATTTGAGCTATAGTTGTATGACAGATAAGGAGATAGCACACAGGTAAACAAAAGAATGGATAATGTAATAAAAAAAAGATGAAGAAAGTGGAAGAAATTAAAATAAAGAGAGGAATATATACATTTATTTATAAAGAGGAGAATATAATGATAACCTCTCTCTCTCTCTCTCTCTCTCTCTCTCTCTCTCTCTCTCTCTCTCTCTCTCATTAAATACAGGTGTTGATTACGTCTTGTTGTGTTACCTATTCGAAGCGCCATTGACAAAATGCTTTCTCAAATTAAAGAAAAATTCAAAAATATATTAAAAAAATAAAAACAATATGAGCACTCTCTCTCTCTCTCTCTCTCTCTCTCTCTCTCTCTCTCTCTCTCTTTGCATGCTAATGATGCTTCGCGATTTGGAAGTTCGATTTGGAGTTTTCTTTCCGGTGGTGGCCTCAGCCACGGCCCATAAAACTCAGCAACGGTACGTTGGTGGCCTATGTTGTAGGTACCTACAGCACTGTCAGTAGTACGATTATAGTTAACTTTAACAAAATAAAGACTACTGTGGCTAGAGGGCTGCAATTTGTTATGTTTGATGATTGGAGGGTGGATGATCATCATACCAATTTGCAGCCACTTAGCCTCAGTAGTTTTTAAGATTTGAGGCCTGACAGATAGACAAGGCCTGCACAATAGTTTTCTTTTCCTTAAACTAATAACATGTATTAATTGTTTTAATCTTAAAATCATGGAAGGACACACTGAATCATTAATCATTTCCATTTCAACACGGACCATGGAACTTGTCGGTGTTACTCGTTTCACAGAAGAGAACCATCCACATTATGGAGCGCTATTCCTTATCAGAGGACTTTCATTTGCTTCACTGGTAAAACTGGAGAGTCGCCTTCTGTTGGTTTTGACTGAACCCAATATCCTTAAGATCAAGAGAGGCTGTACAACTTCTTTATAGCTTCATGTACCACTGCCTCGTCTTTTTCTGCCTCATGTAGGCCTATATGTATCAAGTTGTAGATTTACTTCTACTTGTTCATTAATTATTCTCTTCTCTCTTGCCCTTTTTTATTGTCAAGCTTTAAAGTTTCATGTATCACTGCCTCGTCTTTTTGTGCCTCATGTAGCCCTATATATCAAGTTGTAGATTTACATCTACTTGTTTATTAACTATATTTTCTTCTCCCTTGCGCTTTTTTTAGCGTCAAGTATGGCCATTCTCTTCAGCGGAAGCTTCGTATGGAAGCTAATGTTCTTTTAGGCTTATTTCAGATATGAATTTTTCCACGGTTTGCACTATAATCCTAGAAAACGCAAAGTATGTTCATATATTCTATGGGTAATAAACTCCACGTTTAGACTTGCCGTCGCCCAGCCCGGGACCAGTCTCTTCCACTACTAGCCTCAATAGAAAAGAATAATTGAAAGTGGCCAAGGCCGAGGTCGGGAACTTGTCTTACTTATATTACTATCATTTTTATGGTTTGGGGACACGAATAATAATAATAACAATAACAGAAGAATAAATCCACATTTATGTATATATTTAGATACATGCACATATGTATATAAATAACTATGAGTATTTTGTAAAGCAATATAATAATAATAATAATAATAATAATAATAATAATAATAATAATAATAATACAGGGTCATCTGACCTCTAAAACTGGCACAAACAGAAACAAATCGCTTTGTAAATCAAATTAAACTCATTTTTAGTCGCTCTACAACTTTTAGGTTGAGAGTCGCTTTTCCTTGTCGCACCAAACCCGCCCCCCCCCCACCCCCCCCCACCCCCAACCCCCCAAAAATTGGTTCGGTGAGCGTGACGCAGTCGATGACGTCACGGGGAAATGTTTGTCATGGTTTCTCTCTCTCTCTCTCTCTCTCTGTTCCCATGGAGCAACTGGGTCGATAATCAAGGGCTATGCCGGCGGATGCCTTTGACTCTGTGGCGCTTTTATTTCATTTCCTACCAGATATCTGGCTGGTTAACGGGCGGTCGCGCGCACGCACTTCGGGAACTGATAAAGCAGGTTGTTCTCACCATAATAAAATAAAGAAAATGGTATTCGATCCCATAGAAAATGACTGAATCCCTGCACCCTGTAGTACCAGCCATTCAAGAAAACAAAGTCTGTAATGGGATTAGAGAAAAGTCAACAGCGCTATGCGGACACAAAACCTAGATACTTATCTCACGCCTTAAGGCCCCCATACACTGAACGATTGTCTGAACGACTGTCTGAACGACCCACACAGTCACAGTATGAACGATATCCGCAACGATTTATGTCTCAACAAAGATTTTGTCTCGAGAAGAGATGCGCACGATAGCGTTATATCGGCAGACAAACCCATACATTGAACGATCTGCGTATGACAGACTTAAGTCGCAAGCCAGCAACCTGGTCGTGACAGATTCCCGCCGAGATCGTTCAGGCACGAAGCTCCGCCCACTTTTGCATTCAGACAAGCCCGTACACAGTGCTTTTGCGAACGATACAGACAGTCGTTCAGACAATCGTTCAATGTATGGGGCCTTTAGGCAGAAACTAACTGCATTTGAGCACAGAATATTTTGGTTAAAATAGCGACGATCCGAGAGGAACTCCCATTATCATGCACTCCGTACATCATAATATTCAGGCTGAAAGGAAGACCTGCCTTTCATAAAACTGGAACGATTCGGGAAGCGCAATTATTACTATACATTTGTGAAACCCAGCAAAATAGCCATTGAGGTCACATCTTATTAAAAAGAAAGAAAAAAATAATGAGATGCTCCAGGGATACAACAGGTACAAAATGTAAGGTACTCTCAGATGGAAAGGAGAAACTGACTATAACTATGCGCTGGACGCCTAAGGTCCACTCGATGACCGCAACGGGATATTATTAGAAGAAAGATATTAGAATAAAATAATGAAGAACAGTGGACTGGTGCGAGAGGCAATGGAAGTAATATATATATATATATATATATATATATATATATATATATATATATATATATATATATATATATAATATATATATATATATATATAAATAAAGGTGCCACGAAGGAAAAAATGAAAAAGCGAGATAGCCAAGTACTTTCGGTCCTGTTCGGACCCTCAGTAAAGGGTCCGAACAGGACCCGAAAGTACTTGTCTATCTCGCTTTTTCATTTTTTCCTTCGTGGCACCTTATTTATACATAGCATCACGTTTTATATACTTCGTGATCAGTTATTTCATATATTTATATATAATATATTTATATATATATATATATAATATATATATATATAATATATATATAATATATTATATTATTAAACTAACCCAGGGGAGTAAGGGCGACCCTTAGCGCACATCACATTCTCATCCAGATCAAGGGCTGGAATTCAGAAGCAGAAGACACAGTATCCATTTATTCCAAGCTTTCGTGATTCATAATCACATCATCAGGGATATCTACAACAATAAAATACAATATATCAATATAAAATTAAAAGAGCTATATACAAGACTTTAATTTCAAAAGCGGACGAAGGAAACTGATAAAAACAAAATATAAAATAAAATTGTTAAGAACAGAAAACACACGCAAACAAAGACGCACTTGGAAACAAAATAGTAAAAATCAGAACACATACTTAAATACAGACACACTTAAAAATAATAATGAGTTCCTGTCCTTGATCTGGATGAGAATATTATAAACTACATATACCCTACTAATGCAGTGAGGTCACTAACACCTCTTCTACCATCATATGAATGTTTTTACCTTGGAAAAACAATACAGCTGGCTGCAATACCCTCTCACAAATATATGCAATTGTAAAACAGACAGAGCAACGAAACCAAAATGCTAAACTTTCACTGTCTATTGAAGACATGTTTGAATAACTCCGGTGGCGCGTGTATTTGAGACAATAACAATATAAGCTGTTTTAGTTCGTGTAAGTTTCATAAAACAAACTTTGAAGATTAGTTGGATGTTCCAGGATCTCATTTTCAATGTTTACTGTCTACTTATGGCTCAAGAATGATTAAAGGTGAAAAAGAGAAATTTGAAAGATAATTCACACAAGAGTGCTAGAATTTTCTCCTTATCACGATTTGAGAGAAAAATATGTACTTCAGAATTCTGTTGCTTCAAATCCCTCCCAATAAGGCAATGGATATAACGTATAACTGTACGCAGACAAAAACATACCTATATGTGGGTTGCTATATGCTTGTAGATAGCATACATTTATGAGAGAGAGAGAGAGAGAGAGAGAGAGAGAGAGAGAGAGAGAGAGAGAGAGAGATTACTTATTTCGTGGGCACAACAAAGAGAGAGAGATTGTGCATATTTGATACTTGTCTTTTGGAGTGCTTATTCATAGAGAGAGAGAGAGAGAGAGAGGAGAGAGAGAGAGAGAGAGAGAGAGGAGAGAGAGAGAGAGAGAGAGATAGATATTACTTATTGTGTGGACACAACAAAGAGAGAGAAATTGTGCATATTTGATATTTGTCTTTTGGAGTACTTATTCACTGAGAAGAGAGAGAGAGAGAGAGAGAGAGAGAGAGATTCTGTAAAAAAGGCTTACATTCAGGAAATACAGTTTTGGCCGTTGTGCTTTTGTTATACCATTTCGTTTCAATTCATAGAATAAACTTTATTTTAAATCTTTCTCGTATTCATGCAGCTTTAACTTTTTGTTACGATTCAATTTTAACACCTATATGAATTTTGGAATTTTTCGGAAAAGCTGAACTAATTCCAAAATCTTTGAAAGCATATTATTTTGAGGTGTTTGTGCAATCGCTGCTTCGTTGTTTGATGCTTCCCTCGCTGTCGTAGTGTTTGCTTGTTTGTTTGTATGTATGGTGTTTTTACGTTGCATGGAACCAGTGGTTATTCAGCAACGGGACCAACGGCTTTACGTGACTTCCGAACCACGTCGAGAGTGAACTTCTATCACCAGAAATACACATCTCTCACTCCTCAGGGGAATGCCCGAGAATCGAACTCGCGGCCACCGAGGTGGCAGGCCAAGACCAAACCGATCACGCCACTGAAGCGCTCTCACTGTCGTAGTAACCATTTTCAATGTGAAATGTCATCATGGTAAGAGAACAAGAATGAATACATTTTTTTATGTTTAGTGTCATTACTCATGATGATATATTTCTTCTAATTTTTTGTTTCAGTCATACCATCTATGTGATAATCGTTTTCATAAATACGAATAGCTTTCTTTTCTTTATAATTGCTTTGACATTTCCCTGACTTTTATTAACAATGTCGTTGTGGTATATGGCTTTGCCATTGATTGCATAGTTTTCATAATTTCTCGCCGTTGGGAAATTGATAGTTTTTGCACATCTTCTGTTTCTCTTGTCTGAAAGGATCATCGTGATAAATATTAGAAATACTAAATGGGTTTGCACTGGATTACTTTTTCGTTCATAGATTGTTCAAGGAACAACATCTAGGGAGAAAATGAACAATTCATGTAGTTAATAAATTTATAATCATAAGGATTCATGAAAAAACAATTGTCAACCCTAACGTCTTCCATATTCATTTTATTACACTGCATTCAATTTGAGTCTTACTATAATAAAGCTGTGACTTACACATTTCCTTCACACAGAGGCTGACGGAATGAGCAACCAAGAATTAAAAATAGTTAAATAAATGGAAAAATAAATAATTAAGCACAATTATATATCTTACAGACTCGTCCTCTCAACGAACAAAGTTTACAAGAATCTTGGAAAATAAAAAAAAACACAGGGATAATTCTACTGTTCTGATTGGTATAATCCACCTTTAGGATTGACTATAGTAACTGAACTCTTCTTAACACAGGTTAGATGAGAATCGGAGTTTAACGAGAGATAATGTTCCCGACTTGACAGATCATGAGATTGGACGAGTGGTTTTCGCTCGGTTACCAATCCAGTGGTCCGAAGTTCGATTCTCGGCGCAGCCAACGTGGAATCAGAGAAATGTATTTCTGGTGATAGAAATTCATTTCTCGATATAATGTGGTTCGAATCCCACAATAAGCTGTAGGTCCCGTTGCTAGATGACCAATTGGTTCCTAACCACGTAAAAATATCTAATCCTTCGGGCCAGCCCTGAGAAAGCTGTTCATCAGCTCAGTGGTCTGGTAAAACTAAGATATACTTAACTTTTCCGTCAAAAGAGCTCTGTAATGCTGAGGGTACTTAGAACTTCGTGGACGGATGAATGCCTATAGCGTTCTAGGTGGCGTCTGCGCTTAATACCAAAAGCCTATCTACAGGCGGCAAGAATGTAGGCCTCATCTCCTTGTTCCTGTTATACATTATGCTATAGTAGATTCACATCAACCGTGTATCTGATGTCTAGGCCAGCGGTCCCTTACGACGCTCCTGATTGGCTGTAGATAAGCCAATCACAGGGATGGAAACTCTCAGTGCCTCTCTCGAGAGTTCACATAGGCAGGATGTATGCTCCACCTCTCCTGAGGGATACGTCTTTCAAAAGTATCCCTCAGGAGAGATGGCACATACATCCTGCCTATGTGCGCTCTCGAAAGAGGATGAGACTTTCCAGTCTTGAGTTTGGCTTATCAATAGCCAATCAGGAGCGTGGTAAGGGACTGACCTAGACATCAGATGCACGGGTGATGTGAATCTACTATAGCCTCCAGGAGGACAACTCTGGCGAAAAATGACTGAAAGCTGAAGAAATCCTCACAATCTCACATCAATACACATGTGCACTGTATACAAACAAATTACTGCGTATACTCGAAAATTTTCATCGTTTATTTTTTCTGGAAGTGGGTGGGGTAGGAAACACTCCTTCCTTTCGTTCGACTCTGTATTCCTAGATTAAAAGATGATTTGACGCATCTCTGTCTGATAAGAAATCTCTTGCTTGAATCTCTTTTCTTAGCTTAAGCAGCCTACAATAAAAAAGTTTTTTCTTTTCCTAAATTATCACATCGTCATCACCCACCAAAACTACTCAGCCTAAAGATGCGTCCACACTGTCGAACACTTTGTTACCATATCATAGGCGAAGCAGGGTAACATCATAAGCGTTGAAACGATGGAAGTGGATCTGTCAACAACCAGTGGTACCAGATGAGGTTGTATACCACTGATTTTATTCTCCTCACAAGGCAAAGACTGGAAGACAATTGTTAATTGGTAACAATGTTTCTCCGTCGCAAGAAAGCTCCGGGCCCAAATACTAAAAGCCTCCCGAAAATGCTACTCTTGTTCAAGTCCGTCATAAACACAAACTTCTAAAAAAAAAAGAGAGACCTGAGATCACAGCCACTGATTAGGCTCTAAAACAAAGGTGTAGGGCGGTAATTGACGAGCCTCAACTTCTCCTTGAGTTTAGTCAAACTTTCAAGTTCAAGCCCCGATAAGATATCAAGTTTGGGGGGATGCTTCACTTCACTTGATATCTTTATATGAAATTTCGAAGGTAATAATAAGACAAAAATAAACTAAGACAGAGAGAGAGAGAGAGAGAGAGAGAGAGAGAGAGAGAGAGAGAGTTTAAAATTACGCTTGAAATTGTTTCTAATTTGCCATGAACTTCGAAAGTCTCATTAGCAACACGGCAGCAGATCACACAGTGGGAACTTGAACAGGGGTATAAAATATGCGGAAAAATGCTTCATCAAGGTCACATATTAGGGTTAAAGGTTCTGTGAAAATGTAGAAGGTTTTAACGCGTTATAATCTTTATTATTTCTTGTCCATTGTTTCAAGCAAGGTCTATATACAGACCTTGGTTTCAAGTATCTTCAACAGGCGCACGTCCCATATTTCACATGCATACTATATTAATGTTCCTCATCATTCAACTGTAGACCGAGGGAATGCTCAACGTAAAATACTAAGGTAGCTATGAGCTCGGCAAAGACTAATATAAGATCAGTATATCACAATAGATATCTATAGATTAAAACGGTATCTAAATCCAAGCACATATACAGAGTAAAATTTCTGAAATAGTTAAAAACGCATTACACTTTGCTGTCATTGGAAGCAATCTCAGGAGTTACTAAATCAAGATCAAAATTGAAGACGGTATCCTATCTGTCAAAACATCTCCATTACCGTATCAAGCAATTACTTTGTTTGACTACTACCATATTATTATTATTATTATTTATTATTATTATTATTATTATTATTATTATTATTATTATTCAAAAGATAAAACCTATTCATACGGAACAAGCCCACAGGGCCCACTGACTTGAAATTCAAGCTTCCAAAGGAAATGGTGTTCATTAGGAAGTAGCAAGACGAAGTAAAGGGAAATACAGAAAGAAGAGGACCCCACTTATTAATAAAAGAAAAAAAATAATGAATAACTACGGGGCAACGGAATTCCGGATACTCATACAAAGAGCGATATGTCGGTAACTACAGGTATACTTGACAATAGGATCCTTTATATCTCTCTAAAATTATGTTCCAGCATAGAAGGAAGTAATTCCGGACTTTTCAAAGCTTGAAGTGTTTCGGTGAATCTAGATATCAAAAGCGTAGTAGGTTTGTTTTGTTTGTTTGTATGGTGTTTTTACGTTGCATAGAACCAGTGGTTATTCAGCAACGGGACCAACGGCTTTACGTGACTTCCGAGCCACGTCGAGAGTGAGCTTCTATCACCAGAAATACACATCTCAGTGGGATGCCCGAGAATCGAACTCGCGGCCACCGAGGCGGCAGGACCAAGACCATACCGATCACGCCACTGAGGCGCTTTCAAACGCGTAGGTGGCGTTTGTTGAAGGACCACAAACGACTTTCATTTCAGTCCACCTTATTTCACTGATATTTGCCCTAAACTAATTTTTTTTATTTTCTGAAAACTAAATCATCGTATAAGCCTTAGCCTGAATAAGCATATCTTAGTCTATCCAAACCAATTAGCTGATTAACCGCTCTCCTAAGGATGGCGCGAAGGATTAGATTTTTATTTACGTGGTTAGGAACCATTGTCGGATCAGAACCACATTATATTGAGAAATGAATTTCGAATCACCAGAAATAAAATCTCCTCTGGTTCCGCATTGGCGGCAGCGAGGAGCGAACTCAGGCTACCAGATTGATAGGTGAGTACGCAACCAAATCGTCCAATGAGGAACTGCCACAATCTAAAATGTGTTGTAGTCTGTTGTACACATTATGACATGAGCAAGGTATTTGTAACGATTAGTTCGACACAAGACAACATTTTGACTCAGACAATATGATTTTGCCAGGGACGATGTAGATGGAACCAAATGGTATCAACTTATGCGTTATCGATGATTCGTTTATTCATTTTCAAATAACGAGTCTAAATATATAATGGTCATTATACAGTGCAAATATTATTCATATAATTACTAACCCACTTGTCCCTCATCAAGGACTTTTCTATAAATACAAGAAGGTAAATTAACATATAATATAAACAGATGAAACAAGAAAGGGTATTCAATGAAATCTAAGTTTAAAACAAATTCGTTTCCTATTTATCCTACTATCTATGTATACTGATAGTAATAATAATCCTACTATCTATGTATACTGATAGTAATAATAAAGTGCAAAAACTCGCATTTTCACATAATCATTTATCCACTTGTCCTTATCACGAACTTTCTATGAATACAAGATAATGGACCTTCTATGAATACCATAGAGATAGCAGACTTTCTATGAACACAAGAGAGATAACGGACTTTTTATGAATGCAAGAGAGTTAACGGACTTTCTATGAATACAAGAGAGATAACGAACTTTCTATGAATACAAGAGAGATAACGAACTTTCTAC
>NC_087217.1:59384139-59396639 GCF_015104395.2 Macrobrachium nipponense | reverse complement strand
TTGATAAGCCTCTAGGTCCCATTATCGTCGTAATCTTTCGTAATGCTAAATCAGTTTTCTGCGTAGGAGGAAGAACAGATCAATACGCATATGGACAAAGGTTAGTATGAAAGGAAAGTTGAGTAGATGTACTATATTACTACCTCTCTCTCTCTCTCTCTCTCTCTCTCTCCTCTCTCTCTCTCTCTCTCTCTCCTAAACGACAGTGTTATTAATTTCTCACTTGATAGGTAAAACAAAAACTGACGAAGTTTAGTATGAAAGGTAAGTTGAGTAGATATATATTACTCCTCTCTCTCTCTCTCTCTCTCTCTCTCTCTCTCTCTCTCTCTTCTACTTGAAAGTTTTCTTAAATTCTCCTTTGACCGGTGAGTAACACAAAAATGACAAAGCTTACTATGAAATGTATGTTGAGTAGATACATATTACTCTCTCTCTCTCTCTCTCTCTCTCTCTCTCTCTCTTCTCTCGCTTCTACTTGAAAGTTTTCTTAATTTCTCCCCTGACCGGTGAGTAACACACAAAAACTCTAAATGAGATTACCCGCGGGACTTGATCTGTTTACCAACTTCTGGAATCTTGTTAACCAGGGAATTAGCTTCGAAGGGAAATCCGTGAGGGGTATGAGAAATTCTCTCTCTCTCTCTCTCTCTCTCTCTCTCTCTCTCTCTCTCTCTCTCTCTCCTAGTGGTTGTTTTTTCATCGACCTCTAATTGTCTTCTCAGTAATGAGGGCAAAAAATTAAGGCCAAGGTAATATCTAGACCTACTGTCTTTATGATCGATTGTAATACACGTCTAGTCGAATTAGCTTTGTATAGATCTATTCATGCTCTAGCTTTTATGACAACCCTTGTAGACCATTATTGCATAGATCTGCTCTTGCTCTAACTTTTATGACAACCCTTGTAGAGCACTTTTGTATTGGTCTATTCTTGCTCTAGTTTTCATGACAACCCTTGTAGAATACTTTTGTATAGATCTATTCTCGCTCTAGCTTTTATGACAACCCTTGTAGAACACTTTTGTATAGATCTATTCTTGCTCTAGCTTTTATGACAACCCTTGGAGAGCATTTTTGTTCCGATCTGTTCTTGCTCTAGCTTTCATGACAACCCTTGTAGAGCATTTTTGTACAGTTCTGTTCTTGCTCTAGCTTTTATGCCAACCCTTGTAGAGCACTTTTGTATAGATCTATTTTTGACACCATTCAAAGACTCGCTGTCGTCGTAATCATCCGAATTGCTAAAACCGTTTTCTTCACAAAGAGTAAGAATAGATCTATACAAAAATGTTCTGCATAAAAGCTAGAGTAAGAATAGATTTATACAAAAATGTTCTACATAAAAACTAGAGTAGGAATAGATCTATACAAAAATGTTCTTCATAGAAGCTAGAGTAAGAATAAATCTATACAAAAATATTCTACAAGGGTTGTCATAGAAGCTAGAGTAAGAATAAATCTATACAAAAATATTCTACAAGGGTTGTCATAGAAGCTAGAGTAAGAATAAATCTATACAAAAATATTCTACAAGGGTTGTCATAGAAGCTAGAGTAAGAATAAATCTATACAAAAATATTCTACAAGGGTTGTCATAGAAGCTAGAGTAAGAATAGATCTATAAAAAAAATACGTACAAGAACATTATCATCACTGAGCATGAGGTACCGTGTTCTTTCAACGCGTTCAAAGTACAGTTTAGGTCAGCAGTTTTCTCCCAGTGGTCACAACCAGATTATTAGTAGTACCACAAAAATTAACCAAAAATGTTGCGAGTTATTCGTATATGAAGAATAATTTTGGAATCATTCGACGAAAATATTATTTTTAAAGCGGGACCTAACGATGAAAGGAATCCAATCGTGACTGGAAACTGCATAACATCAATTTATACCGTCTCCAAAGGACAGCTTAATATAAAAAACCATTTATTTCTGAAACCTTAACTTCCATTTAACTAACCATTAAATCTAACATTGGACAGATTATACGAAAAGAGGTTTTGTTTAAATTAAACATAAAAGGGAATATTAAATAAAAACCAATTTGCCACAACCGATAATGAATAAAAGCAGTATGACATAATCGTCTCCTGCGCAGGCGCAACGAACAACACTCAGCTACAGTATACGATTAATAGACCACCAAGAACGGGCCACCTTCAGGCACGTTCAACCGGATACCCAAGAGCGAACGAAGCACAGCGGAACGTCTGCGATTTCTTTAATAACAGAGAAGGAACGAACATCATTTCACTTCGTCATCGAGACTGATATCGGATGAGTACAGGGGGGTCTTGTTTGGGGGGAGAGGAAGAGGGCAGGGGTGGAGAGACCTCTTCTACGACATTCAAAGAAAGACCGACGCTCATTACTCACGAATGATGTGTCTGTCGCAGTTTCCGTTCGCCGGGTCATTCAAGGGCGTCCATTCACTAAATGCCGCCCCGCTGAAGGTCGCGTTATCAAGATAAGGTGAGGAGGAAGTGACTAATTGGGCGCAAATTTTCGGTAGATAGCGTTAGGGACCCCTTTTCGTTCCTCAAGTTCGTTGTGGTGTCATTTGAAGTCTTTGCTTTGAATTCGTCGATTTTCATATGAAGGGACGCTCATGCATTTATTTCATTTCTTGTCGAGATAATAGCGTGCTATTATTTCACTTGTGTTAATTTTAAAGCCCTGCTCTCGAAAAAAAAGTTTATTCGCCTATTCATATTTTTATTTTGCCATCTGTTGTTAGGCGTTGAATTTGTTTGTTCAATTATCGTGCTATACTATGAATTTCATTGGTTCGTACTTGACTTATTCTACCATTATTTTTCAAGTTTCTTTGTTGAGCATTAATGAGTAATTGTTGTAAATCATAGCTAGCCTGTTGGCTTAGCAAAATCGACTTTCTCCAAGGAAGTAAAATAATCCATAAGTAATATTCTTTTTTAACATATTCGAAACATTCACTTAAATATCAATGTAATTCCTCGTAGTTGTGACGCCACACGTAATTCTATCTATAAATCGATTTCTATATTTCTATTCAAATCATTTATATCTTGTGTCATAGATGAAAGCAACATAATTTAAGTCATCTTTGCTACGTAAATAGCTTGCTATACTTATAAGTTATCGTATTCACGACAACTCTTAAAGTCAGTCTAGATTACGTCTGAAAAATAAAATTATTGTTTCTTCGAAGAGCAGATCTAAAACTGTCACCAGTTCTTTTCTCTTAACATATTTTACCCTCGAAAATATGACGAAGAGAGAGAGAGAGAGAGAGAGAGAGAGAGAGAGAGAGAGAGAGAGAGAGAGTTATGGGGTTTTAATTCGAAAATCTCAGCACTGAGAGAGAAAGAGCAAAAGTGGAGTACATCGCCAAGCCTCGTATCTGCAGCTTAAGATCGAAAGTACGATGTTATGATTTTCTTATAAATAACCCGAACAATTCTTATTGTGACTCTCTTTTATGGAATCAAGGACCCAAACGGAATCATGAATATTAGAATTGAATTTATCATGGCTTCAGGAATCATAAGGAGAGCGGGGAGGGGAGAGGGGATGGAGAGAAATGAATGAATTACAAGGGTGAAGACATTTGTAAGAGCTAAAAGCGGATGGTAAGTAAGAAAGAAGAAGAAGGAGAAGTGAAAGATGGAGAAACTCAGTAGGTGGGGGCAGTTCAATGAACAATGGTTTTACCGCATCTCCACCTAAACAGAAAAGTGCTGTGTTCTTTGATGCTAATTGAAGGCAAAATTGTTTGCATCTGTTATAATTTACTCAAATAAAAAATAAGTTAATAATTACAATGAAGTTATTTCTAATTAAACGCAATTATACCAATAATTACAATAAAATAACTTCATTGTAAGCATTGTTATAACTGTAATTATTGTTAATAATTACAATGATGTTATTTCTAATTAAACGCAATTATACCAATAATTACAATGATATAACTTCATTGTAATCATTGTTATAACTGTAATCATTGTTAATAATAACAATGAAGTTATTTCTAATTAAACGCAATTATAACAATAATAATTGATAAGTTATTCCTAAGTCCTTTTCGTACGTTTCATAAACAGAACTGTATAACCGAAAAAAAACTATTATAAGTCGCATTGTCAATATCTAACAAACAAAATAAAAATATTTACAAATCTTTATATCAGAATAAACACTATAAGTCATTTCTGGGGACGGAGACTTCGTTTCCGTCGACGGAGGATATTTTGAATGGCAACTGGAATGGTTTGCTTGGAAGCGGATTTTAGTTTCAAGATGCTCCAGTTCTGATCCTGTTTGACAGAAGTGGCGATTTCGATATTACCTTTATAAAAAAGAAAAGAAAAAAAAAATATCACCATCGACCCTCTCTCTGAGTGTCCTACGTGAGAAAGGATAATTTTCTGACACCCTCTCTCTCTCTCTCTCTCTCTCTCTCTCTCTCTCTCTCTGCTGAGAAAGACAAATTACATCGGATGTATAACTGCCCGTGAATATCTCCGATCGCCTGGAAACCTGACGCTAAATTTAAATTTGAAAGGTTGAGGTTGTGGGACGTATCTAATGAACTCTCTTCGCAATCCGGAAATATCCAGCTCATGAGGTTTGTTGTCTATAATCGTAATCCTCGCATTTGGCGTCACGCCTTTCTACACATGCGGAGCAATCTCTCCTTTCCTCATCTTTCGCAGAAATCTCTCATTTTTTTTTCAAGGACGAATTCACCGGCGTCTAAAAATAAATCATGGAAAAGATTCGCGTATTCCAGTCACAGATAGATCACGGAATCGAAGAGAGAGAGGTTTTAAATATAGATCCATTATTGTAAATAAAAAAAAAAAAAAAGGTACGAGTGACGCACGGAGTCATACCTGTCAACGGAATGATTGGAAGGCAGATTGGCACCTATCAAGCACCGAATCACAGGTACAATTATGATAAGACTATCACACACGACAGGCATAAATAGCACTCGATAAAACTGATAATAGTTATGATGAGGGAACGGCAAATATTAGAAATATATAAGGTAATAAAATTACCGTTATTAAGTATGACCGAATCACAAATAATATCAGTTATTAAAAGGGACAGAACTCTGGATATTAACTACAGTATAATTAGAAAACGGAAAACATAAACGAGTACAAGAAAAAGAAAAAACACTATTTTCAGAATCACAAATACGAATAAAAACTAAAAGTGAATTTAAAAATAATATGACAACCTTCTACATAAGCCTATTTAAAGGAATGAGATCTGAAGCAGAGACTGGGCATTTATGAATTAAAAATCATAGACATCATTTACAAAGCAATTAAGAGATCACAGATGTTTTTATTTAGAAGTAAATGGAAAAGCAGGTGATTAATAAGCATAAGGAGAGACGTTAAAATCCCGATTTAAAAAAAAAAAGAAAAAGTGGGCAGACCCATAACACGAACTCCGTCGGGAGGATCTGTTGTTTGTGCGCATGCGCGTAAACAGAGGACGGATTAACAGATCTGTTTAAAAAAAAAATACCAGGGCAGAAATATAACTTGTATTCACGTATCTCGTAAAAGTTCCATACAGCCCATCACGAAATTAAAGCACGGACTCAGGGATCTTAAAAAAAAAAAAAAAAAAAAAAAAAAAAAAAAAAAAAAAAAAAAAAAAAAGAGAGGCATTGGCAGTAGTGACATTCAGAGAAATATTAGCATTTAAAAAAAGAAATAGGAGTGGCCAGTCTTAGATGTGAGTTATAAATAACTGTGGAGGTGAAGGGGGTTAAATGTCTAGAATACCCGACCAATCCCAAGCGTCATGATTGGCTTCAGCCAATCTCCGTCTAATTGCCGACGGGAGATCAGATTTAAGACGCAGTAAACAGCATCATCCGATTTGGGTATAACGATAATTACAAGGCGCAATCTCACTCAAACCTGCATTCAGGAGGCTTCGCGTTTCTTCTTCTTCGGAGGAATATAGCTAAAATTATCTCTTTTCATCCGCCTCTGGCTTTACATAAAATCTCTCTCTCTCTCTCTCTCTCTCTCTCTCTCTCTCTCTCTCTCTCTCTTTCAATCCTGTTATCAGTTTATCCTACAACCATCCTCCTACTGAGATCTCTCTCTCTCTCTCTCTCTCTCTCTCTCTCTCTCTCACTTTATAAGTTTATCCTTTATTCCTTCTCCTACCAATTTCCCCTTCTCTCTCTCTTTCTCTCTCTCTCTCTCACACACACACGAACACACTTTATCCTTCATTGCTTCTCCTCTCGCTCTCTCTTTCTCTCTCACTTTATCAGTGTATGCTTCATTCCTTCTCCTATCGAGTTCCCCCCGCCACACCCTCTCTCTCTCTCTCTCTCCTCTCTCTCTCTCTCTCTCTCTCTATGGGATTCAGATCGTGGCCACAGCAACATCCTGGTTCTACGAGAGTTCAAGGATACCTTCTTCTTCTTCTTCCTGCCTGGCTTCAGTCCGCAAAGCCAAAATAACCTCATATTCATTTCCATTTTTTAATGCATCCGAGAGGATAAATGAAACCTCGCCTGCTGCCTCTCAGAATAGCAGAGCTATTTGCAATGAGACGGCAGGATTTGTTGGGGGGTCATTTAGCCGTGGGGCTGAATGCGCTATTTATGGTCCGACTGTCTTTTTTTTTTCTGCGCGTCATAATAGGTAACGTAAGCAAACATACAAGGGGAAATAATGTTCCGCAAGGGATATCGGGTATGACACTGAAAGAGAATACGGAAGAGGATCCCAAGTATCAAATATAATAAAGATAAGAAAATATGAAAATGCAGATACATAAATATGGAAAATAAGGAAAATAAGAATACATGAAAATGCTGTTACATAAATATGGAAAATAAGATTAAACGAGACAATGAGAGCACAGATACATATCTTACATGCTGAAATTGAGAACATTAAGAAAATATGAATATGAAAAGTAACAAAAAAAATAAGAAAATATGAGAACGCAGATACATATCTTAAATATGAAACAAGAAAATTAAGAAAATGAGATCGAAGATACATATCTTAAATATGAAACATAAGAAAAATAAGGAAATATGAGAACGCAGATACATATCTTAAATATGAAAAGTTACATATCTTAAATATGTAAAGTAAGAAAAATAAGAAACTAAGAGAACGCAGATACATATTCTTAATCTGAAAAGTAAGAAAAATAAGAAAATATGAGAAATAGGTATATATCTTAAATATGAAAAGATACATATATTTAATATGAAAAGTAAGAAAAATGACAAAATATGAGAAACAGATACATATCTTGAATATGAAAAATAGAGAATATGAAGACGCAGATACATTATCTTAAATATTGAAAATAAGAAAAAAATAAGAATATATGAAAACGGAGGTACATAATATCTTAAATATGAAAAGTAATTAAAATAAGAGAATATGAAGACGCAGATGCAAATCTTAAACATGAAAAATAAGAAAAATAAGAAAATATAAAAACGCACTACATATCTTGAGTATGAAAAGTAATTAAAATAAGAAAAAATGAAAACGCAGATACTTATCATAAATACGAAAAATTCGAAAAATAAGAAAATATGAAATAACATAGGTATCTTAAATACTATAGAGGAAACTCCCATTAGCAACGGAGCGGGGAACAGAAGGGAATAAGTGAAATGGAAATTTTTTTTTTTATTGTGATTGAACAAGAATCGCATGGTTTTAGTATATAGATGACAGACCTCCGTTTATAATACTGATAACTCCCCATTATCAACCTGAACCTGAGCTCTATTTCCGTCCGTTTTTTAAAGTGATTTGGGTTCCAGATGACATCATGACGGCTTGATATGCATCGATAATTATTTATATTGCTAATGCCGTCATGATGACTTGATAACTATTAATAATTTATATTGCTAATGCCATCATGATTATTTTAAAAGTATTGATAATTCAGATATGTAATTTTTATTTTGCATTACTTGTTGCACAACTGCCTTTTGAAATGCTTAATTAACTCAAAACTGTTGTTGTTCTTATGATTGTTTCTTTAGTCTAAAAGTGGCACCAGTTTTATTTTTCATTATTTTTAAAAAATTGTCATACTTCCGTTGATTTCGTAACTACTTCTTTACTTTCTTTTTATGTTTCCACAACTGAGGACTGAACTAGCCTCTTGTATATTTAGCAAATGTTGCTTACTTCTGTTGACAGATGAAAATTATTTGCAAAGTCAACTGATTAGCAAAACCATTAAAGCTAAAAATTTTTATTTCAAAAGGTAATTTGCTTTTGAACGGCATTTTCTTATTTTTGTCTATTTATGGCCTTTCAGCGACGCAAATAAACAAACACCCAGACAATAAACAAATAAACAATGAATAAATAAATAACAACTAAAAAGCGATAGATAAATATATCCTTCACATAGCCCTGAAATATGCAGACCCACACAAGCAAATAAGTGCGTTTAAATATAACCCGACATACTTGCTTCAAGCACCGGGTTTGTATATATAATAACCTTTGAGAGGCTAATATTTTCGTCCGGACCTGCCATCAGTCTCGACTTGAAACTAGCACCGTGTAACCCACTTCTCTCTACGTGAAGGCGTCCCAGCATCTTTGGGAACCATCTTACGTAGATACCTTACATGGACGATGGTTTCAGCTTGCATGGCTGTCTAAAGGTGTGTTTCTTTCGTAATTTTCTTTTTTTCCCAGTTCATCCTTTAGCAATACCAACCCCTCTCCCCCACAACCCCCTTCCCCCTCCATCATCATCATCATTCTTTCTCTCTCTCTCTCTAAAACAAACTTTATCAGTTTAACTCTTTTAAACCTCCTTCCTGCGTCTCGATTCCCTACCACCTCTCTCTTCTCCTCTCTTCTCTCTCTCTCAAACACTCAGATACTTTATCACACACACGCTCTCTCTCTCTCTCTCTCTCTCTCTCTCACACACACTTGGTCAATAGTTCCAGTTATTTTCCTTTCTACTTCTATGCCTTTATTCTCTGAAAAATCACCTTGAAAATTGATATCGAGTACAACAACGTTGAGGTCAGAATCTTTCAAACTACTCTTGTCAGCATTTTTTCTTCCGACGTTAGCAGACATGTATACTCTTGCAGGATTTCAGGCTATTTGTCTAATGACGCGCAAGGCATATTTTGTCAAAGTTCTAAAGATCAAACATTTTGCACATTCCTTTGCCCTTTTGGGAGGTGTTGTAGTTAGTTGCCTGTGGCATCCAGCAATCGCTGGACCAGAGATCAATCGTCTATTGTGGCATCCTTTGAAATTGAAGCGTTGGTTGAATTCCACAAAGCAAAGTGCCGTAAAGCGATTCGGTTCCGTCGGTAATTGGTAAGCTCAACGCTGAACGAATCTCGGCTTCAGCTACGTAAAAAATTTTTTGGATGTCTTACAATTGGTAGGCTCAACGCTGAACGAATCACGGTTTCAGCTATGTTAAAAATTGGATGTCTTACAACTAATGTTTCCTTATAGTACACTTTAATGTTAGAATAAAAAGATAATACTCTCGTTCAATAAATCAAATTCAGCTATGTAAACAAATCGATGTCGTACAGATTATATTCCTTTACTGTGCACATCAATCTTGCCATGAATACATAATATTATTACTTATAAGCAAATTCCATCTTTTTATTTATCCTTTTCAGTTATTTCAATACAGCGAGAAAATATCCGGGCACCTGAAAAATCGCGACATTGATTATAAACATCAGGTATGAGATATAATACGTACGTAAACCTCCTCGAAATAAGTCTAAATATACTTCTACTAAAGGAACGCACAGAAAAACCCATATCATGGCGAATAAGTCGCTTTTACATCAAGGGTTTAAATACATATCAATACCTGGTTCTAAACTTGGCATCTGGTCGAAGTTAATATCCAAGTTTACAATGGCGAGTCATAAAATTCGGCTAATGGCTTCTCTGTAGGGTTCGTATCTAAATACGGAAAAGCCTTTGATATCAATAGTGGAAATCACTTCAAGCATACAATCTGACTTTCTGAGGAAGTGGGTGAAAGGTCTATTTAAAACTATTAATCAATATTTATGCATATAGACACACACACACACACACACACACACACACACACACACATATATATATATATATATATATATATATATATATATATATATATAATTATATATACAAATATATTAATATGTGTATATACGTGTATATACGCACATATATATAAATATATATATATATATATATATATATATATATATATATATATATATATATCGACGCACAACTACGTGTGGAGCAGAAGATATATTTGTGACTCCATAGGAAACTCATATATATATATTAATATATATATAGATATATACACACACATACACACACACACACACACACACATATATATATATATAATATTATATATATATATATATATATATATATATATCGACGCACAACTACGCGTGGAGCAGAAATAAATTTCTTACTCACATAGGAATCATATATATATATATATTTATTCATATTATATATATATAATAATTTATATAAATGTGTGTGTGGTGTGTGTTGTTGTTTGTGGTGTGTGTGTGTCTTTTTAGGATAAGGTTGCTCGCATCATGCGTTCTTCACTTTGCTGGCATTGCACAACAAACGACCAACTACCAGGTACAAATTCACTTTTAGTTCAACAGGTACAAGGGCGGATTATTATTATTATTATTATTATTATTATTATTATTATTATTTTCAAATACAGAACCATTCTAATACTTTTTCTTATTTGCTCATAAAGCAATATTAAACAGTTACGAGGGCAATAACAAATAAACGTTAACGTCAATGTGTGGTTGTCATGTGAAAAGCAATTTGAGTAAAATAATAGAAAAATCGACAAAACAAAGTAATAAAGAAATAAAGTAGACAGAAAAGGTTCGGTATATCCTATAAATAAACAGGTAAATAATGCGCCGAAGTTTCTTAGGCGCAATCGAGTTTTCTGTACATCGCATAATCAAGGCCACCGAAAATAGATGTTTCAGTCGGTGTATGAGCCGCGGCCCATGAAACTTTAACCATGACCCGGTGGTGGCCTGGCCTGTATCGTTGCCAGACGCATGATTATGACTAAATTTAACATTTAATTAAATAAAAACTACTGAGGATAGATGGCTGCAATTTGGTATGTTTTATGACTGGACAGTGGATGACCTACATACCAATTTACAGCCCCCTAGCCACAGCAGTTTTCAAGATCTAAGGGCAGACAGAAAAAGTGTGGACAGAAAAAAGTGCAGACGGACAGACAAAGTGAACAATAGTTTTCTTTACAGAAATATTTCCTCCGCACATTTGGCTGCACACAACTAAACTTCTTTAACATATAATAATCACTTTACAGATCTTTTTAAAAATCTGGGGTCCAACTAGTAAAAAAGCTTCATAACATGAGATGCATCCAAATATTTCCCTTGTACATCAATGTACAAATGGCGCTCTTTCATTATGTATAAACTTTAATAACAAAAATTATATCATCGTGTTTAGCATTTGTTAACTCGTTACTTCCAGTAAACAGAAATTGTAATTGAAACTAAGGTTAATAAACAAAGTGAGATTTATAAAAAAAAAAAAGGTTAGGTATATCTTAGTTTTACCAGACCACTAAGCTGATTAACAGCTCTCCTAAGGATGGCCAGGAGGATTAGGTATTTTGACGTGGCTAGGAACCAATTGGTCACTTAGCAACGGGACATACAGGTTATTGTGGAATCCGAACCACATCAAGAAATTTTATTTCTTTCATCAAAAATAAGTTCCTTTGATTTCACCTTGGCAGGAGTGGGGGACTCGTACCTGTACCATGAGATCGGTAGTCGAGCACGTAACCTACTCGTCCAACGAGGAACTGAGTGAGATTTGTAGACACACGGATGAGCAAAATGCATAAAGGCACAATGAGAAACAGAAAAGCCAAAATTAACAAACATATGGACAAACAAACAAACAGGCTTCACCACAAAACGCGCGCATAAATAAAACTTCCCTATAACCAAACTCGAAAACGTTTTTCCAAAGAACCTTTGGAATATCAGACGCACGAAATACGTGAGGATTTTTACACTTAATTCCTCTCTTCCCCTCAAGAGCTTTCGTGATATCGACACCGCAAATGACTCAGGAAGCAATGACGAAAGCATGACGTCATCAGGTGAAGTGCACGCCTCAAGAGTCACACGAGAGAGAGAGAGAGAGAGAGAGAGCTCTGAAGTACAGGTGGAGGTAAGTATTTTTGTGGTGCTGAGTGGGGAGTTGGGGGGGCGGGTTACCGGCCCCTTTGTGTTGGGTCGATGGTAGGGTGGGCAAATGAGAAGGAATTATAAGATGATGAATGGGGGAATTCACAATGCTTAAGAATGCAGGAATAAAAACTCCATTTTAGGTATGTTTTGAGTACTGCTAAAATACACACACACACACG
>NC_087217.1:59366639-59381639 GCF_015104395.2 Macrobrachium nipponense | reverse complement strand
CACACGCACACACACACTGTATATATATATATATATATATATATATATATATATATATACTATATATATATATATATATATACACGTGTATACATATATCATAACATACAACTATATATAGTGTGTATGTAAGTATATTTACGTATATGTATAAATTTATAAATACTATATATATACACAAATATAGGTATATATATGAATATATATAAATAATAGTATATATATATATATATGAATATATATATATATATATATATATATATATATATATATATATATATATATATATATATATAGTACACACACACGTTTGATTAGTTGATGCTCTGAACGATGAGATATTTATCTTCAATAACAATTCGATTGTTGCCTTTTTTGAGTCTATTACGTGACGAAACCTCATTCAAAATAAACGAACGAAGAGAGAGAGAGAGAGAGAGAGAGAGAGAGAGAGAGAGAGAGAGAGAGAGAATGATTACGATTTTCAATTCCGTCACTGTCAGCTTGATTTACTTCTGTGATGACGTCATGCTTTTGTCACTCAGCACCGACCAATCACATCGCGACCCCGACGTATACTGAACGAGAAATCAATCCTGGGTGCAAAGATCATCTCTGTTGGTGGCGTTCTTCGTATTGTCATAACAAAGCTTATTTTATTATTATTATTATTATTATTATTATTATTATTATTATTATTATTATTATTTCTAGTGATGAAATCGAAATGTTTCGACCATTCCCTGGTCATCATCGGGACGTCCCGATGATGACCAGGGAAATGGTCGAAACATGTCGACCTCAACGCTAGAAAAATATCAGACTTCAACACCAGTAGAAATATTACAGCTATTATTATTATTATTATTATTATTATTATTATTATTATTATTATTATTATTATTATTAGGGAAAAAGTGGTGCAGAACGAGACCCACGGATTACTGGTGTTCTGAGTTAATTTATATTTAATTCCAATAATAATTTACTTGTGCAGATGCGCAAATTTGAATTTAAAAAGGCAAGGAAAACAGAATTTAAGAAAAAAGTAAATGACATTAAAACGCACATAAGTGAAATACGAATGAAGACATCAATGCAGGAAATGGAATGTCAGTATATGAAAAATTACGGTAAATAACAGAAAAGAAAAAAGAGTAAAACAAATGAATAAATAGATAAATAAAGAGTCGACAGAAGGGATGAGAAATGCCAAGAGAAGCGCAAGAGAATAATACACATACGAATACAAATAGGTAAACAATTTAATCTTAATTTTAATTTACCTTTTCACATACGAAAAGGTACATAAAAAAAAACAAGAAAACAGAATTAACGGAAAGAGAAGAACATTCGAACACATAAAAGTGAAATATGAGTTAATACAAACCAACGGAGGGGAATGGAGGGTCAAAAAAAAAGTCAACAAAAGGGAAGAGAAACAAAGAGAAACGGACGAGAACAATAAACAGACGAAAACAAATAGGTAAACAAAATAGATGTAAGTAAACACGAACTACAGACGAGAGTAACATTGAAAGAATAAGATCAAAGGAGCGGTAAAACTTTCATTACAGACATACAAGATCTTGGGAATTGTTGCCTCAGAAAATCAATTATCGTTGCTCACATCTTTATCGCAGCTTAATTAAACTGATGGATACTAATCAAACGTGGATTGGTTTTTGTATGTTTACGAGGTGAAGCAAACGAATATCGCCACTGAATGTATTGTTATTATTATTATTATTATTATTATTATTATTATTATTATTATTAATTATGGACTGGGTAAGTTATTAACAAGCTGAAATATCTTTAAATTATTATATATCATTTCACTGGATAGCCTTAACACACTCATCATCATTAATAATAATAATAATAATAATAATAATAATAATAATAATAATAATAATAATATCAAGACCTGAAAATATAGATAAGAAGGATATAGGATATGCTAGTGGAAACCGTACCCATAATCATAAGAACACTAGGCACGATCCCAAGATCCCTGAAAAGGAATCTGGAAAAACTAGAGGCATAAGTAGCTCCAGGACTCATGTAGAAGAGTGTGCTCCTAGAAACAGAGCACATAGTAAGAAAATCTGTGGACTCCTAAGGAGGCAGGATGCAACCCGGAATCCCACACTAGAAGTACCACCCAGTCGAATTGGAGGACTGTGATAGACCAAAACAATTTTTTTTAACAATAATAATAATAATAATAAAAATAATAATAATAATAATAATAATAATAATAATAATAATAATAATAATAATAATAATAATAATAATAATTTATAAAGGAACTGCCACCTACAAGAGGTACAACTGGGCATAAACATGAACTCTTATGAAAAAAAAAATCAGGTTGTGTGAGGCAACTGACTGATAAAATAAGATGACGCGTGAATCTCAAATTAAACGACTGGAGAAGCAGCAACCGAAATGCCGATGACGTAAATTACGAAGGAAGAAATGAACGCGCATGAAAGCTGTCCACGTGGACATTGATTTTATTATTACTTAATAACTTTCGACATGATTCATAAGTCTGGGTTTTACTTAGAAAGCTAATTATCATTTGGTGAATGACGCCGTTGAAGGAGACCTTACGTACGTGATCCGAATGTAAGATAAACATTTATGCGTATTCTAATATTAACTGAAGTAAATTATACTCCTTGTTCGCTCCTTAGTTACATTTCCTAAACAATCTTGGTACTATCACCAACCCAGTCCTATTTATTCTTAATAAACTCAACATTGTCTTCGGTCAGCCATATGAACCGAAATCCTATGCATACTAATTAATTAAGCAATCGGCATCTCTCTGTCCTTAGCCTACACAGATGAATTATCTCCCAAAGAGGTTACCTTTATAACGGCACTCCGCAGTACACAACAGCAGATACTTGCTTTTATTCAATTATACACGGAATTGAAAGCAACAGTTTCTAGTGGTTGTGAAATTTTACAAGGAAATGAAAGTAACACATTCTAGTGCTTGTTAATTGTACAAGGAATTGAAAGCAACAGTTTCTAATGCTTGTTAAATTTTACAAGGAATCGAAAGTAACAGATTCTAGTGCTTGTTAAATTGTATAAGGAATGGAAAGCCACAGATTCTGGTGCTTGATAAACTGTACAAGGAATTTCTAGTGCTTGTTAAATTGTACAAGGAACTGATAGCAACAGATTCTAGTGTTCTTAAATTTTACAAGGAATTGAAAGCAACAGATTCTAGTGTTGTTAAATTTTACAAGGAATTGAAAGCAACAGATTTCTAGTGCTCTTAAATGGTACAAGGAATTGAAAGCAACAGATTCTAGTGTTGTTAAATTTTACAAGGTATTGAAAGCAACAGATTCTAGTGCTTCTTAAATTTTACAAAGAATTGAAAGCAACAGATTCTAGTGCTTCTTAAATTTTACAAAGAATTGAAAGCAACAGATTCTAGTGCTTCTTAAATTTTACAAGGAATTGAAAGCAACAGATTGTAGTGTTGTTAAATTTTACAGGGAATTGAAAGCAACAGATTCTAGTGCTTCTTAAATTTTACAAGGAATTGAAAGCAATAGATTTTAGTGCTTGTTAAATTGTACAAGGAATGGAAAGCATCAGATCCTAGCTCGTGTTGAATTGTACAAGGAACTGGAAACCCAAAGTATCAATTAATATCATCTTACGTTCATCAGTGAATTATTACATTAAATTTATCTACTAAGATTTCATCAATGACTCTCTATCCGTCGCTATGCTAATGAGACTCACTTCAGTCATTCAAGGACGATCAAATCAGTGCTTCCTTTCAACCATTAGATTCTATTTGGGGCCAACTCCTCAGTGCGTGGTTCTGATAGAGAGAGAAGAGAGAGAGAGAGAGAGAGAGAGAGAGAGAGAGAGAGAGAGATGAGTCATGGCAAGGCTTATCTAAATCCTTTTGCTATCAATCACTGCACTTCATAGTCTGGTATTTTGGTGGTCTAGGAGCGAAAATGGTTCATATTCCCGCTTACTTGAGTTTTGTTCATGCATTTCGTCAAATCATTATCTCTTAATTGTATGTAATGATATCGCATGTTACTTTTTCCTGGATTGATGTACTGACGCGATTTTGGGTGCGGCAAACTGCAATAGCACGAACGCAGTTGGTCTTTTTATTCCTGTATATTTCCATCTCACACACATATAATAAATAATATAGTAATAATATTTATATATATATATATATAATATATATAATAGATAGATATATAATCATATATATAAGCGAATACCACAGGACAATGATAAGCAGAAAATCCAAGCGCTTTCGTCTTGTTACTTAGTAAACACGTAAGCGCTTGAATTCTGCCAATCATTTTCCTGTGGTATTCGCCTATTTAAAGAAGTCACGTGCATCTACTGTGATGTATATATATATATATATATATATATATATATATATATATATATATATATATATATATATATACATACGTAGTGTATGGCAAGCCACTCCTTAATACCACTAATGAGATTATTTCAATCAGCAACCATTCACAGCATGATATTCCCTCTATCTACATAATCCGTTTGTATGCCCTTATCAGTACTTACCCTACAACTTTGATTGGCAGAATATCAGAGCACACAGTCCCTGAAAAGTAACATAATGAGGTGTCGGTTTACCACAGATGGCCATCAGATTACCCCTAAACCAAAATTATTTATCAATCTTACGAACGGCATAGCAACCACACCAGGAATACCCATTAATTGACATATTTTCTGAGAGTGGGGGGCGTGAAAATATTGATAAAAGTTGGTGATATGAAGGATTTTTAGTTTTCTCTTACATAAATGTCAAACTTAAATATGTGAAGATATGTCTTTAATGTCAGCAGTTGCAAATATATATTTATCCTACCATAATGCAGATATTTATTTTTCTATAGGTGTATCTTTTATGTAAATCGTGCAAGGATTCCATTCTTTAAAGCTTATCATTACTGCTTACTTAACCAGCCATAGGCATGAGCCTAAATATGGCAAATGGATGGGAACATTAATAATAATGGGACGTTAAAGCCGTCTCTGCCATGTAACACACCAAGGACTTTCTACAGGTAAAATTATGAAGATAATTTTACATCAACAAAGTTGGACAAGATTCTACAAAAGAGGAAAGCAAATTTCTAACCTAAAATATGAAGGTCAGTATAGGTTCAGGCTCGAGTTGTAAAGAGATTTTGAACTTGAAGTCATTAGTTTTCCAAGCTTAAAAAAAGGGGTAAGAAAGGTAGAACTGAATGAGACAATTCATGTTATAATGTTTACGGGAAATATTTAGGATAGTCTGTTAGAGTGGATAAAAAATTAAATATTTCTCTCAGGGTATGGTTAACTCATGGTTCTAATATCGTGGTATTAAAACATTGAAAGATTCTGTTCAGGAATGTGCACATTTGCAAAAGCTGTACATATATATTACCCTACAAACATAAGATGTATCATTTCATTGGGATGGACACAAAAATTTTCTGCTTCCAAAGAAAGTCGCGACAATCGTCATAAGTGATTCAGTACTTGCAGTACAGCAGCTGCCAAAAATTCTGAAGGTTTCATCATCTTGGCCTGGCAACCTACCGCTAAGAAACCCAGCAAACTAATGACTATAGTAGATTCACATCAACCATGCATCTGATGTCTAGGCCAGTCCCTTACAACACTCCTGATTGGCTGTTGATAAGCCAATCACAGTACTGGAAACACTCAGTCTCTCTCGAGAGTTCACATGGGTAGGATCTATGTTCCACCTCTCCTGAGGGCTACGTCTTTCAAAAGTATCCCTTAGGAGAGGTTTAAGATACGTCCTGCTTACGCGAATTCTCGAGAGAGACTGAGAGTTTCCAGCCCTGTGATTGGCTTACCAACAGCAATCAGGAGCGTCGTAAGGGACTGGCCTAGACATCAAATGCATGGTTGATGTGAATCTACTATAGTAAGTCGCAAGAACTTGATAATGACATCTTCAGGCACACTGAACGCTGGTATAGTATTTACTGACAAACTCAACAGAGCGACCTTGAATTCTCAAAACACTTCCTGGTAAATCGCGTGCACTTCTCTCGTGGCGCTGACGTTAAACAGCAAGTTAGTTATTGATCAAACTAACCAAAGCGAACCTGTTGGCCACTGGGGTATTAATGTTCCAATTAGAGTGACTTGACGTCTATATAAAGTCGTGTTATTTTTTTTTATCTTTAAGGATACGTATCAGCCATTTGGGACAGTTCTGTCTTCAATCTTGATACTGAAATGGTTTACAGTCATGATGAAACATTTTGTTCAATTGGGGTGGCAAAAAACGACAGTGTGTTTGCTAAGGCATTATATTTCATTGTCTACAGAAAAATATACTTCTCTATAAACAAAGTTAGGACAATGGATTTTGTTCAGTCATGCGCGCCCGTGTGTGTGTGTGTGTGTGTGTGTGTGTGAGAGAGAGAGAGAGAGAGAGAGAGAGAGAGACGGAAAAACAAATCGAGATAAATCCGGAAAATTTAGTGACCAGTGGCTCAAGTAAATATATAAATATAAAATATATATATATCATATATATATATATATATATATATATATATATATATAATATATATATACTATATATATGTGTGTATGTATATATGTATGTATATATACACGCGTGCAACAAAGTTTTACGAGATTTCTCCTAACTTGTTTTGAAGTCAAATCTTCTTGAAATGAGGTACTTAGCGAAGACTTCTTTCGTAAGCTCTGGCTGGGGTTGGTGCCTGGCAGCTTTCCCACCCACGACCTTCTTTTAATCATCTGTGATGCTAATGTTGAGGTTTGCTGTTTCTGGAGGGGAAAAGTTCAGTGACACTTTCATACTCTCTCTCTCTCTCTCTCTCTCTCTCTCCGACGATATTATCATATTCTCTCTCTCTCTCTCTCTCTCTCCCTGTTCGTATTTTATTTAACTTCAATACATTAATTTCAACTTTTAATGACATTTAAAGCCTACTCTCTCTCTCTCTCTCTCTCTTTCTTTGTTGATAACATTTTTCATATCATCTCTCTCTCTTTCTCTATTCAATAATATTTTCTATATCCTCCTCCTCCTCCCTCCTCCTCCTCCTCCCCTCTCTCTCTCTCTCTACTCTCTCTCTCTCTCTCTCTCTCTCTCTCTCTCTCTCTCTCTTATGGACTGAGAGAATAATATGTGACATCTCAAGTTTGGGTCTCCTTAACATAAACAAAAATAACACTAAAACCTCAAGTGTCAAATTATCATTCATTAGTTTAGTATAATTTGAGTTAATTAATTAAGGCTTATATATATATATATATATATATATATATATATATATATATATATATATATATATATATATATATATTATATATATATATATATATAATATATATCTATATCTATATATAATTAGGGTGTTTCATATTGCGCTGATACACACTACTCCTTGCAACAATGTTTTAATACGAACAGTTTATAAAGTAATGAGTGTGTATATAGTGAATGAATTATTATTAAGTAATGATTTTCCTGATAAAGAATTCGCAAAAACTTTATATAAAAAAAGCGATTAAAGGGCGACTATAGTAAAAACAATATTACAAATCTTATCTATAAATTAGCAAACAATCAAACGAAGATTATATATTAAGAACGCTTGTTGGCGCGCGCTGGAACCGGGCGCTGCTGTCACCCCTACCATCCCGTTCCCCTACCAACCCCTGGAACAAAGCGGTTTGCAGGGGATGGTTGACTGTGTCATGTCTTGCCTGTTGTCACCCGGGGTAGGACAAACAAGATTCACTCGGATATTATTATCATAGATAGTTAACGGTAAAATGGTGATGATGGCCACCAATTAGTCGCAAATGTTAATTGTAGGGATTAATACATCCTTATGTTGCTACGTAGTAACTAAATTATTGTTACATGGAATATATACCACACTGGTGATTATGGACAGTAGAAAATAAATGCTGAATATATTGGCAAATGTTTAATAAACATTACAGGAAGTATATGAAGATGAAATGGTGATTCTGTTTCAAACAGCAGTCAAAATAGTTATCGCAGCAGTGGAAGAAAAATTGAATGATATTTATACTGGTGTGAATGATGAACAGCGATTGCATTCATGAATAATGTTTACGTTAAGGGACCCCCACAAGGAGGGGATGAGGTTTGGAGTTTGGGTACACGAATAATATCCATTTCATTACATGAACACCAACACATAGTAGGAGAGAGAGAGAGAGAGAGAGAGAGAGAGAGAGAGAGAGAGAGAGAGAGAGAGAGAGAGAGCATCTTTACATAATAGGAGCGAGAGAGAGAGAGAGAGAGAGAGAGAGCATCTTTACATAATAGGAGAGAGAGAGAGAGAGACCTTACCTTACAGACCTTACATCTTGTTCGGGTTGCCCCAGGTCCCTCAGTGTGAGGCACCTCTAATCTACCAGAGAGTTTGCTAGTACATCTTCCGGTATATTTTGCATCTTCCAATCTTGGATGGTCTGGGATGCAGTTTAGATATTTGTCGAGCTTATTCTTAAACACATCTACGCTCACTCCTGATATATTCCTCAGATGAGCTGGCAACGCATTGAATAGACGCTGCATTATCGATGCTGGTGCGTAGTGGATTAATGTCCTGTGTGCTTTCCTTATTTTTCCTGGTATATTTTTGGCTTTGGGCACTATTAATCTACCTCTGCTTGCTCTTTCTGATATTTTTAGTTCCATGATATTTTCTGCTATTCCTTCTATCTGTTTCCATGCCTGAATTATCATGTAGCGTTCTCTTCTCCTTTCTAGACTATATAATTTTAAGAATTGTTTTAGTCTTTGCCAGTAGTCTAGGTCCTTAACTTCTTCTATTCTAGCTGTAAAGGACCTTTGTACACTCTCTATTTGTGCAATATCCTTTTGATAGTGTGGGTACCATATCATATTGCAATATTCAAGTGGACTACGAACATATGTTTTATAAAAGCATAATCATGTGTTCAGCTTTTCTTGTTTTGTTAAGTGCCGTAACAACATTCCGATTTTTTTTGCTTTTACATTTTGCCCAACAGAGTTGCTATTTGATCATTGCATAACATGTTCCTATTCATCTCACACCAAGGTCTTTAACTGCTTCCTTATTTGTGATTGTCTCATTATTAGGTCCCTTATATGCATATAGCTTTCTTTCTCTGTCTCCAGAATTTATTGATTCAAATTTATCAGAGTTAAATACCATCCTATTTACCTCTGCCCAATCATATACTTTGTTAAGGTCTCTTTGTAGAGCGTTCCTATCTTCATCACAAGTAATTTCTCTACTTATTCTTGTGTCATCTGCGAAACTACTCACTACCGAATCCTTAACAAATATTGCCTATGTCTTCAATCATAATAACAAACAGTATTGCAGCTAACACCGTACCTTGCGGCACACCGGATATTACCTTGGCTTCATCCGATTTCTCGTCGTGTTTGCAATACTATCTGTTTTCTGTGTGTAAAAATTCTTTTAACCATCTTCCTACTTTATATCCACGGATTATTGTGGTTTTCTAATTTGATTTTTTCGCTAATATAGTTGATGGTCTACTTTATCAAAAGCTTTTGCAAAGTCTAAATAAACCACATCTGTTTCATTTCCGCTTTTCATATTTTTGAATATGTTCTCACGGTGGACTAACAGTTGGGTTTGTGTACTTTTTCCGGGTACGAAACCATGTTGTCCTTTTATTAAACAAAATTATTTTTTTATTAAATGTTTCATAATATTTTTTCTTCATACCCTTTCATACACTTTCATAATATGTGATGTTAGACTCACAGGCCTATAATTACTTGCCTCTAGTCTTGATCCACTTTTGAAAGTAGGGTAATATATGCTAATTTGTGCTCATCATATATCTTGCCTGTATCTACACTTTGTCTTAATAATATTGCAAGTGGCTTTGCGATAGAATGAACTACTTTCTTTAACAAAATAGCAGGAATTCCATCAGGCCCTGCAGCAGCTCCATTTTTAATTTCATTAATAGCCTGCAACAATATCAGCTTCATTAATATCTATGTCAGCTAAATATTCACTATTTTCATCCCTTACTTCTATATCATTATCTTCCATTATTCTATCTAGGGGTGAATTCTCTCTTATATCGTGCTGCCAGAATGTTGCAAATTTCCTTTTTTTCATTCGTAATCCTCCCTTCAATTCTCAGAGGGCCTATTTCTATTCTTCTTTTATTCATCTTCTTCGCATATGAGTATAATAGTTTGGGGTTTTGCTTGATATTTAATAGGGTTTTTTCTTCCAAGTGTCCCGTTTTTCATTTTCTTTTGATTGTATAATCTTTTGTTCTGCATTTTCTATCTTACTTTTTAGTTCTATAACTTTCCATTGCATTTTTTTCTTTTGCAAGACCTTTTTTTCCACTTTCTGATTTTCTGGAACAAGATCCTTCTGTCTCTTGGTATGCATGAATGATGTTTACTTTTCTTCTTCGGTATATATTTTTCCACTATTTTCTCCAATATTTTATATAATATCTCCGTATTTACCCTTATTGTCATCACTTACGAAAATGTTATCCCAATCTTTTGTTTAATTCTTCATTAATTTCTGACCATTTTATATTTTTAACTGTAGAAGTTGTATTTTCCATATCCTTCCCACTTTTTCATTTTCTTGCTTATCTCTATTTTCACTTGCTTTGGAATGAACTGTTAATTCTATGACATTATGGTCTGAAATACTCGCATTATAAACTATTATTTCTTTAACATAATTCATCTCGTTCACAAATACTAGGTCTAAAGTATTTTCCTTCTTGTTGGCAGGTGATTTATTTGTTGAATGTTGTATTCTAGTAGCATATCTAATAGCTTTTCAAATTGCCTCTTATCTTCTGCACTACTATTACCTCTATTTTTTATATGTATAAGTACAACCACAATCTCCTATTCGTTCTTTCCATTCTACGAAAGGAAAGTTGAAGTCACCAGATAGGAGAATAGTCCAGTCCTTGTGATTTCTACTATATCATCCAATTTTTCAATTATTAAGTCAAACTCTTTAGTATTAGGAGGTCTATATATTACTATGTTCATCAATTTTTCAGATTCAAATTCTACCGCTATTAGTTCACATTCTGAGTTACTATATTTCTCATATATTTTTCCTTGTTTTTTGTCTTTCCCATATATTGCGGTTCCCCCTTGATTCCTATTTTTTCTATCTGATCTATAGTTTGGAAACCCTTTTATTTGATCATCATTCCCCAGTCTCTTGGGAATACCAGTTTCACTTATATTCATTATATCTATTTTCTTTTCATTTTGGGTTTAGTTTCTTCTAAGTACTCTATTTTTCTTTTTGAGTTACTCGTACTAAACCCTGCGCATTCATCACTATGATGGTTTGTGTGTTTTCTCCTTCATTTATACTGGTAGTAATAAGGATTTTCCCATGTCTCTTTCCTGTTCTGGTATGTTGTTCTTTTTTCATTTCCAGAAATTCTGACATTAAAAAATCCAACTTTTCCATAATATTTGATCTTCCTTCATCATAATGATTAATTTTGTGTCTGAATCTGCAATTTTCTCCGTTTCTGCAATATCCTCTTGCATAATAAATACAGTTATTATCTCTTGAGTAGAATTTCGGAGATGATTGCTTTGTAATTTTTTTGCTGACACCTCTGCATATCTCATTGGTGGTTTGCTTTTCTCTTTTACCTGATATTCTTGATTTCTCTCTTTATTTGTTTCTTTCTTATTTTGGATTTTATTACCTTGGTTGGTTTATTTATTTGATTATGCTTCATGGCTACAGGGTGCACATATTTGCATTTTTTGTCGAACTTACAATCCTTTTCCTTCTTTTAGGTTTTTACATATTTTTGGAATGCAGATCTCTGCAATCATCCCATATCCATCTAAGTATGCACATTTACCATATATTTCATAGTTTTGACATATCTTAGGATGTTTGTAGTAAACATCTTTCTCCAAATCTGCAATTCCCTCTTTTCAAAAGGTTGCAGATTTTGTCTTTCTTGTCTATTTTTTTCCTCTTTAACGTCATTGTATAGATCTGGGTAGAGCCTCTTCGGGATTTGCTTTTCTGTTGTCATATCGTAATTTATTTCTTCGTAGGTATGCTGCTTTATTGCCTCATATGTAGTATCAATGAGTATCTCTGCATCCATACTTTTATCTTGTTCTTTGTTTTCCTTATTTTTTTCTGTCATTTCATTTTTGTTTACTTCTCTTCCGTTTTCCTCTTCTTCTTTTTCTTCTTCTTCTTCCTCTTCCTCTTCTTCTTCATCCTCAACTATTTGTACATTCAATCTTGATTTAATAACATTGTCTATCCATGATAGACATGAACAAAAATTCTTGTATCTTTTCTCAAATCTTGTATTACCTCAGCACACTGTGGATGGGTCGGAATGTTGCATGCAGCACATTTTCTGATTAGGTTTTGTGGATTGACTATGCTATACCAAACCTTACACAGTTTGCATGCTTTTGGCATTCTTTTTCCTAATGCATCAATTAGGATATTCACAAGATTCACCTTATTCATTTTTTTCTTTGTCGGAATATGTTGGTTTATGTATATTTTCTTTATGAGTCTCTTGACCACTTGGATTTTATTTGGAACTTCTTCAATTATTTTCAAGATGTTTTCATTAGATTTGTTCCAGTTTGAAGGATTATATCCTTCTAATATATCTATGAAATGCTTTTGTATCTTTTTGGTTAGGACTGTTGCTGATTTCATAGATGAGAAATGCCAGTTCCCTTCCTGCTACCTCATCGTATTGCGAATCTGCTAAACGACGCCAATTACGCCACCTCTTCCCGCAGTTGGAACTTACTGCCATCTTGTTTTTTTTTTCTGGATTTATAGTATTACACTTGATAAACCTAACTTAGAAGACGCTTTATCCTACTATTTTCCCACTAATCTTATCACCGATAGTTCACGAACACTTCTAGATATTTCTCAAATTCTAGTCGTATGTTAAACTTGTGATATCTGTTGATTATTGTGACTTCACGCGGGTACGTCTCACCAAGCAAGATGGCTACTACGAGAGAGGAAGAGAGAGAGAGAACACCTTACATAATAGGAGGAGAGAGAGAGAGAGAGGAGAGAGAGAGAGGAGAGAGAGAGAGAGAGAGAGAGAAAATGTTATCAACACTTTCACAGGTAACATTCCGTGGTATAATGCGATACATTATTTTTTACAAGAGAAACATTATGTGACTTTATAATTAATCAGCCTTTGCGAACACACACCCTCTCTCTCTCTCTCTCTCTCTCTCTCTCTCTCTCTCTCTCTCTCTCTCTCTCTCTCCTCTCATTTTTGACAATTTTACATCTAAGGTGTTTTCCAAAGTAACTTTCGCATCGCTTAAGGTCGGGTTTACGTTTCTTTATCTATTGGTTATTTTATTGACAAATTATACAACTATTAGTACAAATTTGTCCAAAAAAGAGATATAATACATAATATACAAAGCGGAGAGTAATCTCTTTTATTCTTGCAAGTAAATGTCCTACAAAGAAAAATGCAACATCAACAACAAATAACATAAGCAAATAAGATTATGAAAGACGAAAAAGGAACTTACTATAGTGAAGAACATAGTCACATGACTCATTTTTCTGAAAAGTATTCATTCATAAACACGTTACAGTAACTATTACTACTGCTATGGAACTAGCAGTACTGCTAATAGCGTGAGTGCATGTTATTTGCGCATTTTAACTAGCCCCAGGTCCCGTTTTTTCACTCCTTTTTTTTTTTTTTTTTTTTTTTTTTTTTTTTTTTTTTTTTAAGTCAAAATACCTAATAAATGGATTCAGTTGAGCATCGACGACAGATGTCTTGATTTTATATTCATTTTCTCTCTCTCTCTCTCTCTCTCTCTCTCTCTCTCTCTCTCTCTCTCTCTCTCTCTCTCTCTCTGTCTCCTCCTGTTTCTGTGTGGTGTTTCCACTCTACAATATTGCATTCTGGTCAGACTTCAGTGACATTCTCTCTCTCTCTCTCTCTCTCTCTCTCTCTCTCTCTCTCCTCTCTCTTCCTGTTCTGTGGGTGGTTTCCACTCTACAAAATTACATTCTGGTTAGACTTCAGTGACACTCTCTCTCTGTTTCTCTCTCTCTCTCTCTCTCTCTCTTTCTCTCTTCCTGTTCTGTGGGTTGTTTCTACTCTACTAAGTTACATTTTGATTAAACTTCAGTGGCATTCTCTCTCTCTCTCTCTCTCTCTCTCTCTCTCTCTCTCTCTCTCTCTCTCACTGTTTGTGCCACAAGCAAATGAAATCCTCTTAACTCGATTGGACCAGACCACAAGCCACACGCAATAACAACCAGAGAGAGAGAGAGAGAGAAACGTGCCACCCCGCAGTATGTCTTGACGTAATGTTTGCGCGCGCGTGACGTCAGGCATTAAGTTTCCCGGTGGATGCGAACCTTAAGAGACGTTAGTAGGAATTAATTCCCCCGTTCCCTCATGTGACAGTGTGTGTGTGTGTGTGTGTTGTGCGCGCCTGCCTGATAAAGCAACGCCCTTCAAGCGGGCGGGGTTGTTGATTACAATTGAATTCTTATGAAAGTTGGTCGCAAGGCGAGTGGGTGGCCTCCTTGGAAATTGTTGTGCTTATTTGAGAATTGGTTCTCAGTTTTTTCTGAATGACTGAATATTACGATATGAACTGATTTACCTCATTGCTTTTCATCTCGGTAAATCCCTCAAACAATAATCAAATTAGACACACTATGATGGTGTATGTTAAGTATATCTTAGTTTAACCAGACCACTGAGCTGATTAACAGCTCTCCTAGGGCTGACCCGAAGGATTAGGTATTTTACGTGGCTAAGAACCAACTGATTACTACAGCTTATTGTGGGATCCGAACCACATTATATAGAGAA
>NC_087217.1:59356639-59361639 GCF_015104395.2 Macrobrachium nipponense | reverse complement strand
GTTGCACTGTGAAATAATTATTTATGAGAGGGTGGAAAATGAAACGGTCGAAGGAATGAATACATACAAAGAGGTGCAGCCAAAAAGGAAAAAGAGAAAGGGGTTGCAGTTAGACATCTTTTGTGATGTTCCACTTTCATTGGAAAAGATAGCGCAGAAACTGGCAACTTTCACGTGAGCAAAGTAATAGGTTATCTTAGGCCAAAACATTTTAGATAAAATAAGAATACCTTAATCCACAGAAAATATATCGCACCATAGTGGTATTAAACTTTTTTTTTTAATCACGGTCGTCCCATTCGACTGGGTGGTTCCCGGGTTCCTTTTTATTATTATTATTATTATTATTATTATTATTATTATTATTATTATTATTATTATTATTATTATTATTATTGTAGGCACTGAGGATGTGTGAAGAAATGACGGATAAAGTCGGTTGTAATATCGTGAATATTTACTTTGTGATAGCTTATTGTTGTTGTTGTTGTTGTTTGTAGGCACTGAAGCATCATAAATACATGACGGATAAATGCAATTGTAATGTCTTGAAAATATACCATGTTATAGAAAAACTTACATCCAAATAGTACCACTTCACATAATAGGAAAATCTTCCCCACGAATAGAGAGAGCTACACTTCATGCTCAGAAAAACTTCCTTCTCAAGGAAAGTAGACAATGCAGCTTTTCAACAATGCAGGCCATGACGTCAGAAATACATCAGCAGTACAGCGCCCTTGGAACGGGTAAGAAATGATGATGACGTCATAGCATTTTTTCCTCCGATGACTGAGTAGGCGGAGTGGCGAGGTGGGCGTGTGAGTTATGGAGGAGAAGGAAGAAGGAGAATAATCCTTAAGTACCGATAGTCATGGGAACTCCTTACTTACAGACTTGTTTTACCGTAGCCTGTCGCTATAAGTTAAAAAGTATTCCGTTACAAAATTCTCCTTTTTCTGGACATTTCAAGGAAGTGTTTATCGAAGCAAGTCCCCAATGATATTATGCTGCACTGAAGAAAAGTACATCTCCGGTTTTGTGAATACGAAAGCATACGTATTCAACTTGCATACACACACACACACACACATATACATATATATATATATATATATATATATATAATATATATAAGTATTCAATTGCATACACACACAAACACACACACACACACACACAGCACAATCACACATATATATATATATATATACTATATATATATATATAATATATATATATATTATATATATATGTATATGTGTGTGTGTGTGTGCAATTGAATACGTATCCTTTCGTATTCACAAAACCAGGAGATGTACTTTTCTTCAGCGCAGCATAAAATACATTGGTGACTTGCTTCGATAAACACTTCCTTGAAATGTCCAGAAAAAAGATAATTTTGTAACGGAATACTTTTTAACTTATAGCGACAGGCTAAACGGTAAAACAAGTCTGTAAGTTAGGAGTTCCATAACAATCGGTACTTAAGGATTATTCTCCTTCTTCCTCTCCTCCATAACTCACACGCCCACCTCGCCACTCCGCCTACTCAGTCATCGGAGGAAAAAAAAAAAAAAAAAAAAAAAAAAAAAACTATGACGTCATCATCATTTCTTACCCGTTTCCAAGGGCGCTGTACTGCTGATGTATTTCTGACGTCATGGCCTGCATTGTTGAAAAGCTGCATTGTCTATTTTCCTTGAGAAGGAAGTTTTTCTGAGCATGAAGTGTAGCTCTCTCTATTCGTGGGGAAGATTTTCCTATTATGTGAAGTGGTACTATTTGGGAGTAACTTTTTCTATAACAAGGTATATTTTCAAGACATTATAATTGCATTTTTCCGTCATGTATTTATGATGCTTCAGTGCCTACAAACAACAACAACAATAAGCTATCACAAAGTAAATATTCATGATATTACAACCGACTTTATCCGTCATTTCTTCATACATCCTCCAGTCCCCCCCCACAATAATAGTATAATAATAATCAATAATAATAATAATAATAATAATAATAATAATAATAATAATAATAATAAAAAGGAACCTGGGAAAACCACCCAGTCGAATGGGACGACCGTGATTAAAAAAAAAAAAGTTTAATATCACTAAGGTGCGATATATTTTCTGTGGATTAAGGTATTCTTATTTTATCTAAAATGTTTTGGCCTAAGATAACCTATTACTTTGCTCACGTGAAAGTTGCCAGTTTCTGCGCTATCTTTTCCAATGATAGTGGAACATCACAAAGATGTCTAAACCTGCAACCCCTTTCACTCCTTTTACTGCACCTCCGTATGTATTCTTCCTTCAACCGTTTCATTTTCCACCCTCTCCTAAAAAGTGTTTCACAGTGCAATTCGAGGTTTTCCTCTCGTTACACCTTTCAAACTTTTTTACTGTCAATTTCTCTTTTGGCGCTGAATGACCTAATAGGTCCCAGCACTTGGCCTTTGGCGTAAATTCTATATTCTATATTTATAACAAGAAAGATAACGTTCACCTTCATTTTTAATCTATAAATGGTGATTCGTCTAATTCATCCACAAAATTGCTTCGCCAGGTAATTCATTCACTCAATAACTGATACATTTCATATCGGTGTTTGAGTGAAAACTTAATCAAGGATTCAAGATAATGTCGTTATTTGGAGGGAAATTAAGGAGTATGTTTTGGGTACTGGACATACATACTTGATAATTTTTTTTTCGATATTACGCATCAAGTGGCTGATATTAATCTTGGTTTACGGAACATTAAGTATTTGATGACATAAGTATCTAATGGTTAATTGCCATTGAGTCTTTGAAGTTATTCTTGGATATTTGACATCCGACATTTGATGGTATTCTCGCATATTAGTCATCAACCTTTTAGCATTATATTTAGTTTGGGGTATGTAACATTACTGTTAATCTTATGCGCTGGGTATGAAGTCGCTGAAAAATCATGACCTTCTTAGGTTCTTGGGATTAGAACTCTGAACTTGACTATAAATTCATAAAAAAAACTACCTTGAGAACGGGAACTGTTTACCTTGGCTAAGAGGGAGATACAAGAGTGATTGAGCTGTTTATTTCATCTTATGGATTCAGAAAGAGTTACGGATTCACTCGATGTTATTTCTTAAAGTTGGAATATCAAATTAACTCACATGAGATGTGGAATTCGCGATCTGCGACGTCCATCTTCACATAATTGGGATGCCACATTCGCATTCTTGTGGCAACATATTCGCATCTTTGAGACGTCAAGTGAGCAATTCTGCGATAGCGCTTCAGTGGCATGGTCGGTTTGGTCTTGGCCTGTCACCTCGGTGGCCGTGAGTTCGATCCTCGGGCATTCTATTGAGGAGTGAGAGATGTGTATTTCTGGTGATAAGAGTTCACTCTCGACGTGGTTCGGAAGTCACGTAAAGCAGTTGGTCCTGTTGCTGAATAACCGCTGGTTCCATGCAACGTAAAATCGCCATGCAAACAAACAAACAAACAAACAGCAATTCTGCGACGTCTAATGTATACACGTTCGCTCTGTCGGATGCTCAAGGTTCAAGACGATGGAGTGTTTTACGGTATTCCACAAAATGAAAAAGAAGGTGTAGTGTCGAAAGATCAGAGATTGGACCTACTTTGGATAGTGTGATGAAAAGCAGCAACTCCTTCATTTATGCGGCAAAATGTAGGACAAAATAGGATTGTTTATTTTGAGAAAAAGTGATTAATTGTTAATGTTATGCATACATCAAAAGCTTCGTATTTGAATAAACGTATGATTATATATAATGTTAATATATATTATATATATATATATTATATATATATATATATATATATATATATATATACACACATTCATATTGGTATATATAATCATACCAAACATAAATCAATAAATAAATGCAATATATTTTTACTATAAAATTATGGGGAAGTGAGAAATATTATAGTAGGGAACGCCAATACTTGTGTGTATATATATTATAATTATTATATATTTATATATATATTAATATATATATATATATATATATATATATATATATATATATTACCATATAGGAATAATATATATATATGCCAAAAAGGAATATATAAAATAAAGCTAAAAAAAACGCACAATTTCTTTAGAAAATCTGAATGTCGAACTGTGAGCTGCTTTCAGTATATCTGCTGTTACGTAACAGCGAGTTGTGACCTAATATGATCCGCTTAAAAGAGGTCAATGCGTCATACTACAAGTACCTCTACCAGATGGCTTGGCAAATGGCGTGGGAGAAGAAACAGCAGAAGAACCGTTCCAGTCACGAGGACTTCAGATGAGCAAGTAGATTAGTGGAGAAAGGTAGGTAGGGAGGGAAAGTGAGAGAAGGAGAAAGAATAAAGAGGTGAGAAATAAGGACGATTTAGATCAGAAAGGGAGAACAGAAGATCACAAAAACAGGGAAGCTGAATCATTAAGAACTGGGTAGGTATGGAGTCAAAAATGGAGAAGTGAGGAAATTGAGAGAGGGGAAGAGGAAGAAGCGACGAAAGGAAGAAGAAGAAGAAGAAGAAGAAGAAGAAGAAGATGGCGATGAATCAAGACGAGGAACCTACCTATTATTAATCACAGGAACAAGACAGGTCTAGTAGGCGTAGGAGGGAAGAAATTGGAGAGGGGACCGTGAGGTTGGGGGGGGGGGGGGGGGGGGAGGGACTTGGGGGGGAGAAGTCTTGGAAGGAGAACTAGGGTGGAGGGAGTGTAGAGTAGGGGAAAGGAGGGGGGGGGGGGAGGGGGAGGAGGAGGAGGAAAAAGCAGTCCGTGGGCGACACCCAAATACCGAAGTGAAAGAAAGGTAGTGGGTACTTAGTAAACACGGTGAGGGGAGCTGGCAAAAACAGATGAGGGGTTAGGGATGAGGTGATGGAGGGTGAGGTTGAGTGAGAGGGATGAGGAGGTCGGTGGTGAGGGCAGCTGGCACATGTGAGGGGTGAGGGATGAGGGTGTGGTGGGTGA